>NW_016107490.1:44053-80956 GCF_001604975.1 Cebus imitator
TTTTTAGTTTTTCCTTTGTTTCTTTTCTTTGTGATCATAGACAAGGTCTCATCTGTTTAAAATGAAGTGTTAAAGCTATAATTTTTTTTAAGCCTCATGGTAATCAAAGGAAGAAACATATAATAGATACACTAAGATAAAAAGTAACAAATTAAAACATACTACCAGAGAAAATCCCTTAACAAAAAAGAGAACATAAGAAAGGAAGAGAGGAGTGATAAAACAACCAAAAAACAACTAACAGAATGATAATAGTATGTCCTTATCTATAATATAACATTAAGTGTTAGTGGACTGAATTCTCCAATAAAGAGACATAAATTGACTGAATGGATATTTTAAAAGGACCCAACTATAAGCTGCCTACAAGACATTCACTTAACCTATGACAACATACATAGGCTAAAACTGAAAAGATGGATGAAATCCTCCAGGCAAAAAAAAAGAAAAAAAAAAACACTACAAAAGAGTGGGAGCATCCATATGTATATCAGGTGTATTAGTCCACTTATACACTGCTATAAAGAACCACTTGAGACTGGGTATTTTATATTAAAAAAAAAAGTTTAATTGACTCACAGTTCCACAGGCTTAAAAGGAATCATGACTGGAAGGTCTCAGGAAATTTAAATCATGGCAGAAGCTGAAGGGGAAATAAGTGTGTCTAATGACAGTGTGGCAGGAGAGAGAGCAAAAATGAAAATGCCACACACTTGTGAACCATCAGATCTCATGAGAACTCACTCATTATCATGGTAAAAGCAAAAAGGAAATCTGCCCCCGTGATCCAATCACCTCCCACCTGGCCCCTCCTCCAATTTAACATCAGATTTGGGTGGGACACAAATTCAAACCGTATAATTCCATCCTGGCCCTTCACAAACCTCATTAACTTCTCGGATTGCAAAATAAAATGGCCCCTTCTCAACAGTCTTTCAGTCTTAACTCATTTCAGCATTAACTTAAAAGTCTAAGTCCAATATCCCATCTGAGACAAGGTAATTCCCTTTTACCTATGATCTTGTAAAATAAAAAACAAGTTAGTTACTTTGAAGATACAATGGGAGTTCTTCAAAGTTATTGGATAAATATTCCCATTACAAAAGGAAGAAATTGAACAAAACAAATGGGCTGCAGGCCAGGACCCATGCAACTCCAAAACCCAGCAGGGCACTCATTAAATCTTAAAACTCCAAAGTAAACTTCTTTGACTCCATGTCTCACATCCAGGGCAAACTGAATGACAGGAGTGGGCTTCCAGCTTCCATATTCTTGGGCAGATCTGGACCTGTGTCTCTGCAGGGCTCAGTTCCCCTGGCTGCTCTCAATGGCTGGCATTGAATGCCTGCAACTTTTCTAGGTTCACAATGTATGCTGTCAGTGGATCTAGCATGCCAGTGTCTGGAGGATGATGGCCCTCTTGTAACAACTCCACTAGGCAGTGCTCCAGTGGGGACTCTGTGTGGGGGCTCCAATGCCACATTTTTCCTCTGTACTGCCCTAATAGAGGTTCTCCATGAGAGCTCTGCCCCTGAAGCCAACTTCTGCCTAGACATCCAGGTATTTCCACACATCCTCTGAAATCTAGCCAAAGACTCCCAATCTCTTGCCTTCTGCACAACTACAGGCCCAACACCATGTGGATGCCACCAAGGTTTGGGGCTTGCACCCTCTGAAGCAACAGCCCAAGCAATACCATGACCACTTTCAGCCACAACTGAAGCTGGAGCAGCTGTGATGCAGGGCACCATGCCCTGAAGCTGCACAGAGCAGCTGGGCCCTAGAACTGACCCATGAAACTATTTTTCTCTCCTAGGCTTTCAGGCCTGTGATGGGAGTGGCTGCCATGAAGATCTCTAAAATGCCATGATGATATTTTCCCCATTGTTTTGGCTGTTAGCATTCAGCTGCTCATTATTTATGCAAACATCTGCATCAGGCTTGAATTTCTCCCCAGAAAATGGATTTTTCTTTGTTACTGCATGGTCTGGCTGCATATATTTCAAACTTTTGTGCTCTGCTTCCCTTTTAAATACATGTTCCAATTTCAGACCATCTCTTTTTTCACACATGTGAGCATACACTTTTAGAAACAGCCAGATCTTGTCTTGAATGCTTTGCTGCTTAGAAGTTTCTTCCACCAGATTCCCTAAATTATCTCTCTCAAGTTCAAAGTTCCACAGGTTTTTAGGGCAGTGGCAAAATATCACTAGTCTCTTTGCTAAAGCATAGCAAGAGTCACCTTTGCTCCTGTTCCCAACAAATTCCTCATCTCCATCTGAGACCACCTCAGCTGGACTTTTTGGTCAAAACCATTCAACAAGTCTCTAGGAAGCTCCAAACTGTTTCAACATCTGGCCATTACCCAGTTACAAAGTCACTTCCACGTTTTCAGGTATCTTTATAGCAATGCCCCAATTCTGGTACCAATTCTCTATATTAGTCCATTTTCAAACTGCTATCAATATGTATTTAAGACTGAGTAATTTTTGAAGAAAAGAGGTTTAATTCACTCACAGTTCCACAGGCTTAACAGGAAACATAATTGGGAGGCTTCAGGAAGTGAAAAATCATGGAGGAAGGCAAGGAGGAAGCAACCACATATTACCATGACAGAGCAGGGGGGAGAGAGAGAGAGAGAGAGGGAAAATGAGGAAGTACCACACACTTTTAAACTGTCAGCTCTCCTAAGAACTCACTCTCCATCTGAGAACAACAAGAAGGAAATCCACCCCTATGATCCAATCATCTCCTACCAGGTCCCTCTTTCAATTCAACCTGAGATTTGGGCAGGGACACAAATACAAACCATATAATTAAGTAAAATAGATTACAAGTCAAAGACAATGAAAAGAGAAAATGAGAGTCACCAAAACAATGATAAATGGGTAAATTCAGCAAGATGATATAACAAGGATGAATTTACATGTACTCAACAGCAAAGCACCCAAATAATTAAAACAAGCATTACTAGATCTAAAGGGAAAAAAGGGGCTTCAATACAGTAATAGTAGGGGAATTCAAAACCCCACAGTCAGTAATAGATTATCTTCACAGAAATTCAGTGAAGAAGCATTGGAGTTAAACCATACACTAAACCACATAAACCTGTCTTTTATGAAACATTTCAACCAATAGCTTCAGAATGCATATTTCTCATTAGCATAGAAAACGTTCTTCAGAATAGACCGTACCTTAAGTCACAAAACAAGTTTCAACAAATTTAAAAATATCGAAATTATTTTGAGAAAGCTCTCAAGATATTTCAGAAATCTCCTAGACTGCTTCCCTTATTACTGTCCCAGAGGCCTAGGAAGACAACATAATTTGTGAGCCAGATTGGGATGCCACTGACCTATGCCATTTCAAGACAGTGCCCCATGCATCCTGTCCATTCTGGCTCCAGCAATAGATCACAGGATTCCAGGTACTGTTTGGGCTGCCATTCCAGAGACCATAAGTCATAAGCCTTTGAGGCTTGCATTTGGTGATAAGACTGCATGTACCCAGAATGCAAAAGGTGCTTGTTTCACAGTGGAGAATTGCCAGCTTCTGCCAAGATTTCAGAAGATATATTGGAATGTCTGATTGACCAACCATAAGCCTATTACAGGGCAGAGCCTCCACAGATAGATTCTACTAGGACAATACCAAGCAGAAATGTGGGGTTGGAGCCCATATAGGTAGTCTTCACCTAAGCACTACCTAATGGAGTTGAGGAGCAGGACAACCACCCTCCAGACCCCAGAATTATAGAGCCACCTGCAAACATGCAATTTCAGCCTAAAAAGGTCACAGACATTTCACTTCAATTCATGAGAGCAATTATGTGTGCCATGGCCAGCAAAGCCATAAAGACAGGACTTCCTTGGAAGCCTACTTCTTACACCAGTGTGCCCAGGATATGTCACATGGAGCCATTTTGGAGTTTTAAGGTTGAATGCCTGCCCATTTGAGTTTCAGACTTGCATGGGGTCTGTTATCCCTTTCTTTGGATGATTTCACCATTTTGGACTGGGAATGTTTACCCAATGACTGTACAACTATTGTACCTTGAAAGCAAATAACTTGTTTTTCATTTTGCAAGCTCATAACAAGAAAGAATTGCCTTGATCTCAGATGAGACTTTGGGCTTCTGAGTTGATGCTGGAACAAGTTAAGACTTTTGGGAACTACTGGGATGAAATAATATATTTTGTATGTTTAATAAACATTACTTTTAGGGAACTATGGGTGGAATACTGTAGTTTGAGTGTTTTCTCCCCAAACCTCATGTTGAAATTTGACCCTCATTGTTAAAGATGGGGCCTAATGGGAAGTGCTTGTTTCATGGGGCAGAAACCTTACATATGGCTTGGCGCTGTCCTGTAGTAATAAGTGAGTTTTTGTTCTGCTAGTTCCCATGAGAGCCGGTTTTTAAAAAGAGCCTGGTACATCCTCCCTTTCCCATTCACTTCCTGTCTTGTCATATGATCTCGGCCCACAATAGATCTCTTTGCCTCCCAAAATCAGTGGAAGCAGCCTAAAGCCTTCAGCAACAAAGCTGTTGGAGGTATGCTTCTTAAGCAGCCTGCAGAACTGTGAGCCAAATAAACTTATTTTCTTTATAAATTACCCAGCCTCTGGTATTACTTTATAGAAACACAAATGGACCAAGACAGAAATCAAGGGCACAATCTCATTTACAATAGCTATAAAAATAATATACCTAGGAATAATTATAACCAATGAAGTGGAAGACCTCTAAAATAGAACTATCAAACACTTATGAAAGACGTTGAAGACAAGACAAAAGAAGAAAAGATATCCCATTCTTGTGCACTGGAAGAATTAATATTGCTAAAAGATAAACACCACCCAAAACAACTTATAAATTGAGTGCAATATCTATCAAAGTGTCAGTGACAGTTTTTACAGAAATAGAAAAATAAATACTAAAATTCACACACACAAAAACAAACGGCCAAAGAAACCCTGAGCAAAAAGAGTGAAGCTGGAGGCAGGGCACTACCTGACTTCAAAGTATATCCTAAAGGCACAGTAACCAAAAGAGCAAGAGAGTGGCATAAAACAGAAACTTAGATCAATAGCACAGAAAAGATAATCCAGAAAAACATCTATGTATTTACATCCAACTCATTTTTTACAAAGAGCTCAAGAACATGCATTGAGTAAATGGCGGTCTCTTCAATAAGTGGTGCTGGAAAAACTGAATAATCATAGGTGGAAGAATAAAACTAGACCCCTATCTCTTACCATATACAAAAATTAAATGCCAATGATAAATGACTTACATCTAAGACCTGAAACTATGAAACTACTAGAAGAGGACATGGAGAAATGCTTCAGTACATTGATCTGGACAGAGGTTGTTTTGGCCAATACTCCCAGAGCACAGGAAACAAAAGAAAAATTAGTAGACAAATGGGATTACATCAAGCTAAAAACCCTCTGCACCACAAAGAAAACAATCAACAAAGTGAAGAGAATGAGAGTAAACTCTGAATAACCTACAGAATGAGATAATTCATTCACAAACTATCCATCTGCAAAGAGATTAATAACCAGGATATATAGAAAATTCAAACAACTCTATAGCATAAAAAGAATTAAAATGGGCAAAAGATCTAAATAGACATTTCTGAAAGGAACACATGCAAATGGCTAATGGGTGTATAAAAATTCCATGACATCACTAATCATCAGGGAAATGTGAATGAAAATCATAATAAAATATTATCTCATCCAAGCTATACTAGCTTTTAATCAAAAAGACAAAAAATAACTGATATTTGTGAGGCTGTGGAGGGAGGAGAATCTTGGTATACTATTGGTAGAAATGCAAATTAATACAGCCACTATAAAACAGTATGGAGTTTCCTCAAATAACTAAAAATAGAACTACCATATTATTTAGGAATCTCACTGCTGCATATATATCCAGAAGAAAGGAAGTAAATATATCCATCGACATTTTCATATCTATTGCTGCACTATTCACAACAGTTAAGATGTGGATTCAGCCCAAGCAACTATCAGTATCTGAACGGATAAAGAAAATGTGGTACATATACACAATGAGATTATTTAGCCATAAAATAGAATGAAATCCTGATATTCATAACAACATGGATAGAACTGGAGGTCATTATGTTGCGTAAAATAAGCCAGGAACACAAAAGCAAATGTTACATAGTCTCACTCACATGTGGGAGCTGAAAAAGTGGATCTCCTGGAGACAGAGAGTAGATTGATAATTATCAGAGGCTGGGAAGTGTAGCAGGGAAAGTAAATAAAGAAAAGTTGATTAATGACTACCAAATTACAGTTGGACCAAAGGAATACTTAACAATAATTGATTTTACATTTCAAAAAAGCTATAATAGAAGAGAACTTGAATGTTCTTAATATAAAGAAAAGACAAATATTTGAGGTCATGGATCTCCCAGTTACCCTGACTTGAATATTACACATTATATACACGTACCAAAATACCACATGTTCCCCCAAAATTTATACAACTACAGTTGACCCATGAACAACAAGGGTTTGAACTGCATGCATTCACTTATAAATGAATTTTCTTCTGCCTCTGCTACCTGAGACATCAAGGTCAATCCTTTTTTTTTTCTTCTCTTCCTCAGCCTGCTCATTGTGAAGATATTGAGGATGAAGACCTTTATGATAATCTACTTCTACTTAATGAATACCTATGTAGGGAATAATATATTACTATTCATTAAGTGGAAGTAGATTGTCATAATAATATTCTTAATAATATTATCTTTTCCCTTGGTTACTTTGTTTTAAGAATAAAGTATATAATATATATAACATAGAAAATATATGTTAATTACTGTTTATGCCATTGGTAGGGCACCTGGTCAACAGTAGCCTATTAGCAGTTAAATTATTGTGAAGTCAAATGTTAGACTCAGATTTTCGACTCCATGGGGTATTGGTGCTCCTAACTCCTGCATTGTTCAAAGGTCAACAGTTTGTTTTATGTATCAGCAAAAAAAATGAATGAATAGGTTTTAAAAGTCTAAAGGATAGAATTTCAGATGAATATTAATTCAAATGGTTAAGTGGGAAATAATCATTAAGATAAAGTTAAATGGGTAATACATATAAAAATTGAGAAAAAATCAACACACATGGAAACTAGATATTAGGGGATAAATATCTCTGTTGACAAAAGAAAAAGTAAATAACGGAAGGATAGGCTTTTGTGTCACTTTGGTAAAGTAGCTAAGACTAATAAAAAGGTAAATCTTCTTATAAATTGAAAATCAGACAAAAGAATAAGGAATCATTAGACTATAATAAAGGTAAAAATGGGGACCCAGAAAAGAGAAATACATATTGAAGTTACAGTTTTTTTGAAAGCACCTGTCAAAACTGGTCATATTGATTTGAAGATTCACAGACTTATGGAGCATAGATAACAGATCTTTAGAAGCCTGAGATATTGCGGACTTCTGGGAATTTAGGATAAGTGTCTTTTATCTCTCTAGTCAAATTTTTGTCATTTTTTAAAATTTATATTTTCTATTTTTAATTTTATTACTAATTTGTATAGTCTTATGGTTAGATTATATATGCCTTGGAAATCTATTGAATATTTTTGCATGAATATATAGTCTATTTTTATAAATATCCCAACTGCTTTTCATGAATATTCCTTTTTTTAAGGAGGTTTATTCCCTAACATTGGTGTTCAAAACTGGATACCTATCTTTAATATCTACCTTTAAATTCCATCTTTTAGGATTCTTTTAGCTTTTTTTTTTAAAAAAAAATGAAGTATAATATTTTAAGACCCTCCACTTTGATAATTCTATCTTCATTGTACATTTTAGCTTTTAAAATTATAAACTGTACTTCTTCATCTTGTTCAATAACATTTTGCTTAAATTCAGCCTTGCCAGATATTATGTTTGACACCCATGCCTTCACTTAGCTTGTGAGTACCCAAGATTTATTTGTCATCCTGTGGTTTTAGTCTTTTTGAATGCTTTTAAGTACGTCCCCTTTCTACAGCAGAGGGATGGGCTTTGCTTTGTGTGCCATCTGAAAACTTTTTTCCTTTAAAAAGCTGAGAGAAGTAGAGTTACATGTTTTGATAAGATAAATTTGTTTGGTGTTTATTCTGTCCAATTATCTCATTTTTTGTCTTATGTTATATTTACTATTTGTTTTTTCCACTATGTTGTCTGCCGTTTTTATATTTGAACTTTTTGCTGTTTGTATTTCTTGGGGAACTTGTTAAGTTTTTGTTGTTGTTCTTGCTGTTGTTGTTCTACTGAGCATAATTATGCTAATAACTTTATATAATTCTCTTAGTTTCAGTCCCTTTTACCCAGGAGTCTACTAAATGATGTCTCAATGTAAAATCTTATTACTTTTCATTCCTTACTTGTATATTAACAATACAATTCTACTTGTTCTCTCTTCAGAACTTTTAGGTTGTGTTATTTTCACTTTGTCACAGCCCATGACATGTATACATTGTTCCTGCACATTTATATCCACTTTTGTTATATTTTTAGCTCTGCAATTTAATTTATTCAATGCTTTATAGAAGTCACTTTGCCAACATTTCCCCCATTCCTGTCTAGGGTAAATGAATTTTGAGGTTAATAAGATTAGTAAGGTAAAGCTCATTAACACAAAATTAGTTAGCACTGGGTGTTTAAAACTTATTTTACATAGCCTTCCCTCTTGAAGGAAAGTTCAGTTTGATGTAAAAAAAAAAAAAAAAAACACTTGAACAACATTTTTAAGTGTGCTTAGATTTGATAATTATACGTGTTATAATTTTATATGTATCCATGAGATAATAAGAATAGAATTTTCCATTAACATATAAATAAAGGCTTAAAAATGAAATGACAAATAATTACTCTAAAATAAGGCAAGATGATGAATGGAAACAGGAACTAGTAAGGATGGCAACAGCACATTACAGGGTGAAATAAAATATTGATACTTTCATTATATGTAAATGTTATAAATGATCTGATTGGAAGACAAAAGTTATCAAACTGAATATCTGAAACCCCAGTTAAAAAAGAAATGTGTTCAAATCATTCAAAAGTTAATGAAATTATAATGATATCACATAAAACTACCATAAAAAACATAGTATATCTGCATAAATAATTGCAATATAGCCTTCTGAATTTACATGTCTCTAATTATATGATCACAATATGAAAAATAATAATTACCAGAAGAAAAATAAAAATTAATAATTACAGTGAAAAATATTAACATGCAATTCTCAGTAATTGATAGGGAAGTGAGAAAAAAATGATCAAGGAGAGAATATTTGAAGTAAACTTGAGGTTTATATAGAATACTATATCTAAATTCTTCAGGCTATGCATCTTTATTTTCACACTCACATGGAGAATGTACACAGATTAGCCATTTACTTCTGGGGCATAAAGCAAGGTTGGTACATTTCAAAAGTTTTGAATTCATACAGAACGTTTTCTGATCTCATGAGAATCAAGTCAGAAAGCACTAAGAACAACAAAAATTACAAAATATCCCAATGCTCAAAAGCTGTCCAAGAGGAGCTTTCTGGGAATTAAAAGTCGTGGTGTGCCCTGAACACAGCATATGATTAACTGAATTCTGTCCAAATGTGACGGAACAAGAGAGGGCAAGTTAAGGGAGACAGCAAAGTATACATCACTCAAAGTTGTTACAACATTGGTGAGAAATATAATTAAACCGGAAGGATAAATTCTGCTCTCCAAAACTTTATCTCTATTTCAGGTTGTGTTCTTTGCTTTGCTTATTTCCCCCTTAACTTCCATAATTTTTAAAACATGTATTTACTTTGAATTTTCTATTTTTAATTTTTGTGGGTACATAGTAAGTACATGTATTTATGGAGTACATGAGATATTTTGATATAGGCATACAATGGCTAATAAACATATCAGGGTAAATAGAGTACCCATCACTTGAAGCATTTATTGCTTCTTTGTGTTACAAATAATCCAGTTATGCTATTTTATGTATTTTAAAATGAACAAAAAATTATTGTTGACTGTAGTTACCCTTTTGTGATATCAAATACTAGATCTTATTTGTTTAACTACATTTTTGCACTTCTATGATTTTGATAATTTCTACAGGCTTGTTGCTTGACAGGCAATGAGTTCAGACTGACGAGTTCAGAAAGATGCTAGAACCTGTCTGCATAAAGGCAGGATAGCTATGAGAAGTGTCATCTTATTTGATTGCTACATTTTCCATGTGGCATCAATGCCCACTTACATGGGACATACAATACCAGGACTGTACTGGGCCATTCTCCAATTGCTATTAAGAAACACCTGAGACTAAGTAATTTGTAAAGAAGAGAGGTTTAATTGGCTCACAGTTCTGCAGGCTATACAGGAAGCATAGTGGCTTCTGCTTCTGGAGAGGCCTCGGGAAGCCTCCAGCCATGGCCGAAGGAAAAGGGGAAGCAATGTCTTACATTGTGGGAGCAGGAGTAAGAGAGGAGGAGTCCCACACACTGAAACAACCAGATCTCACAAGAATTCACTAACTCTCATGAGGACAGTACCAAGAGCAAAATTTGCCTCCATGATCAGCTCACCTCCCACCAGGCCCCCACCTCCAATATTGGGGATTACAATTCAACGTGAGATTTAGTGGAGACACAAATCCAAACCATATCAAGGTCTGTTTCTCTCCTTTGATATTTTAGCAACGGGGACCTCAGCCCATAGGCTTGACACCTCTTCTAGTAGGCCAATTATGATTTCTCTCAATTCCTAGATCTCCACAGTCTACCATATCTAGACATTCTCTTTTTTCTCCCAGTAGGTGGCCTTTCTGGGCACTCTCTCCCAAAGTGACTAAAAGTGGTTCCTTAATTAACAGCTACATCCAGCCCATCGGAGACAGGCCCTGGACCTGTCCTGTTAGGGGAAATAGAGTGTGCTTTCATAATATCTCTGTACTCTGCCACCAGCAGCTGCGCTAGCCACACCTTTCTCTTTATACTTTTACAGGTGAGATTCAGATATATCCCCTATGACCCTCCCTCAATCCTGGGGACTCTTAAACTTTTTAGATTATTCTCTGAAGTCCCTTGCACTTGGCTTTGTTGAAGAGAGAGGAAATACCTCAGCTCTCTGATAACTCTTTTTATGTAATTTCTCAGTAACTCTTTTCTGATCTGCTTCCATGAATCTAAAATTACCCAAAATGTGATATGACAAGCTTCATGCTGCAAAACTCATTTTGGATTTTGTTAATCTGCCATAATAAGATATTAGGTTGGTGCAATAGGAATTGAAGTTTTTGCATTAAAAGTAATGAACAATTCCTTTTGCACTAACAATCATTTAGCTTCTAAAAGTCAAGCATTAAGAAGTCTGAAATTTTGAGGCAGCAGAAAATAACAGTTAATTTCCAGTTAATGTGAAACACACACATATACAAGTATGTTTATATGCAATACATGCAAATTGTAATGCTATTACATGAACATATATATAGGCATATATTTCATATGCTACTACATTTATATTAATGTATAAAAACCCAAACACAGACTTGCACATTTAGTTAACAAGCCAATACAATATTTAAGTGTTTCTGGGTAATATATCATTATATCTCACAAACTACTAAACTGGTTTATTAAATGTTAGACAGCTATTTTCACTATAAAGGTGGAAAACGGTTACCTTGTTATTCCATCTGACTCCTGAGTTTTGGAGAATAGAGTTTAAATTTTAAAACATGCAAATATGGCGATGGGTGCAGCAGCCCAGCACTTTGGGAGACCGAGGCAGCTGGGTCACCTGAGGTCAGGAGTTCGAGACTAGCCTGGCCAACATAATGAAACCCCACCTCAACTAAAAATACAAAACTTAGTTGGACATGGTGGCATCTCCCTGTAATCTCAGCTACTCAGGAGACTGAGGCAAGAGAATTGCTTGAACCCAGGAGCCAGAAGTTGCAGTGAGCCAAGATTGTGCCACTGCATTTTAGCTTGGGTGACAGAGCAAGACTCCGTCTCTAAACAAACAAACAAAAATACACAAATACAGTTGATATAAGGGTCATTTTTAATGGCATGATATTAAGTTTAAAACACCAATATTGATTGACAGAGAAAGTATACAATTTAAGACATTTGAAGTTAGCCGTCATAAAATTGAGTCGGTTATTTTGTTTTCAAAGCAATATATTTTCATTGGAAAAAACTTAGCCCACCATTCGACCGCTGGGCATATGTTGATTTAGGCATGTAGTCTCTGACTTATATAAAACTGAATATAATACAAACCAGAAGCCCCAAAAAAAACCCGAAAATTATAAATAGCACCATATGCACAGATGGAATAAAGAGGTCCCAAGATTTTCTAAATTCTTAAACGGATTTTCTCTTGAACTTTTCATCAAGATCTCAGAAAAGATAAGGTTAATAGTAAACAAGGAAAAAATAAAGCCAATCTAAGATAACAATATAACAAGAATTTTTCAATACTAGAAAAAAAAATAGTTGGTACCATATGGGGAAAAAGCTCAACCTCATTAGAAATTAAAAAACAACAAAAGTCAAATTTAAAGTACTATATATATGTATGTGTGTGTATGTGTGCATATATATATATATATACACACACACACACACACACACATATATATATATATATATATATATATATATATATATAAAGTGCTATATACATAGCACTTTAAAATCTAATAAATAACCTCTTTTACCTACAAATTAGCCATCAGAGCAAAGGTAGGCTGAGATGGTCACTTTGATACACTGCTTACAAGAGTGTAAATTTGTATAATCTTTGAATAGCAATTTTACAATTACAGGTCTCAGAATGCTTCATTACCTCTGCCCTTGTAACTTTTATATCCAACATGAGAAAATAATTCAAATGAAATATAATGAATAAAAGCATTATGTTGTTGTTTATAATAGTAAAAACAATGAAAATGCCTAATAACAGAATGCTCATTTTAACATTTGTACTTGCATTATGAATGTTAATCAACCATTAAAAATTATGTTTATTCAGGGGTAGTTAGAAGATGATAAAGTACTTATGATTAAATTAATAATACAGATAAAATTATATAAAACTATGATCACAGCTATATACAAATAGCTCCCCTAACGTCTGGCAGAAGCAAGACAGAACACTTCTAGAGGAAGATATTTCCAATTCAGACCCATTGGCTCTTCCGTTGATGAATTCAATAAAATATGAACTAAAAAAGAATTGCAAAATGCAGGAGTTACCAGCTACTTTCTCTCAGAGTCAGAAACAGCAACAGATTTCGATTTAAGAAATAACAAATACAATAACTGACCTATATAAAGGATAACAATTATTTTTAGTATCTTTGAAGAAACAATAGAGGAAAGAAATGATGGTTAAGAAATAAGAAGCCATTAAAAATAATAATGTTAAGTTGGAAAAAAGAAACTGTAGGGTCCCCTAGTCCTGCCCACTTTCTTTCTGTGTCCTAAGAAACACAGAATGCCTTGAATACTCTGTGGCCCAGCCAGCTGCCCCTTTTCCCTGGCAGGTTTGAACCCGAGCTGGAGCCCTGAACATTTCCAGACACTGATCAAGATGCTTGGGATGCTGATCAAAACGCTGAAAGAAACTGGCTGTGCCCTGAGCCAAGTTCTTGAAACTGGTATATGAACTCCATAACCTGATGCCATCGCTGCAGACATACTGAGGTAGAGCATCCCTTTCTCTCTGTCTGCCTGAGAATATGCAGCAGTACTCTGCGAGCTCTAACACATGCTTTGGATTGGTCACCTTGCAGTTTACTGCCTCTTTCTTTGGAATCCCAAAGAACTCCCTTGTAAGAACTTTATTGCTACAGCATTTGGAGCAACTCAGTTGGGGTCAGCTAAATAAGACAGAACCAAATAGAATCTGTAGAATAAAAATATGCATGATCACACACACACAGATACACATGAACAAAGATATAATACACAATAGAACTGAATGCATATTTAAATATTGCTAAGGAATTGGTAAACTAAGTGACAGAGCTGAATGATAGATGTTTTTTTTTTCCTTAGGGTAAAACTTTGTTTCTAATAATCTACATTTTTTATACAGTAAGTCCTCACTTAATGTTGCTGATAGGTTTGTGGAAACTTCAAAGGCATGCAAAAAGCCAGCTTTACTGTAGGCTAATTGATATAGGCAGAGTTATTTTCCTATGGCATATTTATGGTCATAAAAATATCACCAACTTGTAAATAATCAGCAGATCACTTCTAATATTAAATCTTAAAATAAATGTGAGCTATACATGTATTTTAAAAAGATGAATAATAGTATCAGTATAAAAATAAATAAGGTAATTATTTACCTGCTTATTCCAGTTCAGGGTTGCAGGTGGCCTGAGCTTTTCCCTGTAGCTTAGGACACCAGATGGGAAGCAACCAGCCCTAGGCAGGTAGTATCACCAGGGGTACTCACAGACACCCCCACATTCACTCTGACTGGAATATCATTAGATACGCCAATGAACTGAACGTGCATAACTTTGGAATGTGGAGAAAACCTGGGTACCCAGAAAAAAAACCATCCAGACATGAGGAAAACATGCAGACTCCACACAGACAGTGGCCCCTACTGGAAAATAGTTGTTGTTGTTGTTGTTTTTAAATAAACGTTATAAGGAAACAATGTTGAATGAAATGACTGTTCTTCAAAGGCCTGCTGTACCTGAATCTGAAAGCAGAGAATTGAATTTCGCAGACATTCCCTCAAGCAGGATTGGCTACATTTAGGATCAATTGAATATATTCTGAAATACTCCTTTCTTTGTTCCTGATGATCTTACTTCATAATTTCTCCCACTCACGTGCTGTGGGCAGAACTGATATGAATAGCTGTTCTATTTATATTGGTGATCTACACTAATGTAGTCTCATTGCTTGGGACCTTGTTTTGAGCCATCATAAATGTCCAAATTGATTCCATCAAAGGATGCCTTTAGAGGATTTCATTGTGATCGCTATATAGAATGTGAAAGTTCACAAACATTGTCACTGTAAACACCTAACGTTATGGGGTTGGAATATATATAACAGCTCTGTAGTACAAAGCAGTCACCTTGAACCCAGCTATTTTGTTGTTGTTGTTTGGAAACGCAGATCTACAAAAGACATAACAAGTACATCTTCAGTTTTTGTTTTTTGACATGTTCAATAGAATCATTGAATAAAATAGTCAAAATGATTTAGAATAGTCTTGACAAATTATATTAACCTTTCAAAAATATTTTTTGACCTAATAAATAGAACGTTTTGAGCCTAAAGACAGCATTAATTGAGACTTTGGTAATGAAAAAATGTACATGATAAAAGAAAAAAATCACCATTTCTTGAGTGTATCCTGTGTGCCAAGAACTGTGCCATTTGTTCTGCAAATCTTATTTTAACTCCACAATGACCTTAAAGCTAATATTATTTTATAAATAAGAAAGCCAAGACTTAGAGGCTAATAATGTAATATATCACAAAAAGAACTGAAGTTCATGACTTCAATACAGGATTATGAGATGGTATAGCTTGTATCTCTTCTTATACAGTACACATGCCTACAATTTTAATACAACTCATAAGTCCTTTATAATCATCTTTTTAAAAACTGAACTATATAGTGTATTTCATTTATTCTTTATCTTTTTGTGTTTATGACCAAATTTAATTTTGCTTTTATATTTCATTTTTTTTTATTTTCACAATTTTACAATTAAATTCTTTTTAGTTTTCCAAAGAAGAGACCATTCCAAAGTCATATAAAACTTTCGGATACTAGAAAAAGGGGAAATACATCCCAACTAATTTGCAGACTTTGGTGTAGTAGTTATGCCAAAATCAGTGATTAGAGTAGGAAAAAGTTGTACATAAATCTAAGCATATACACAGAAAATTCCAAACAAAAATACAATACTGTATATATATTAAAAAATCAAGTTGAATTTATCTAAGAAATTCAAGGATGACTTTACACTAGCAGAACTAAAACTAAAACCTGTATAATCATCTGCATAAATGCACAATAATCATTTAGTAAATACCAACTTTAATTAGAGGCAAAAATTCAAGAAAACCTAGGAAAATCTTGAATTTTTTATCTGATAAAAATGATACTGAGAAAATCAGCTTTGAGTAAGCATTACTTTAAAAAGAAAATAACACAATATTACATGTAAAAATAGGAACCCACCAAGGTGCCTGAAAAATTTACTTTTATTTCATATTATATAGAATATTTTGGCCATTATATTAAGGTAAAAATTAATTCAAAGTACAACTTTATTAAAAGAATAAATAAAATTATTATTACCTACAACGTGATTTAAAAATACCAAAGTTTTGAACAAGAAATTATATTGCTGCAATTCTTTTCTCTAGGAGTACTTGAATATGTGCATATAAACATCTGATCAAAGATTATCATTTTAGCATTGCTCATAGTAGTGAAAAATTGAGAAAAATATATTAACAAATGCTAATTAATAGAGAAGTTGGAAAGCAACATTGTTTAATAATGGATCAGAAAAACAAATGAAAGGACTAAATTAGCAGGTTTCTTACAAAAAAATTCATACAGTATCATCTCATTAACAAAGCCATTCATGGGTGTTTGTGTCTGCACCCATGTGTATGTATAAGATGAGGAATAGTTAAATACATTGAACAATATTAGCAGCCATTTTAACAATTAAGTAGCTCCAAATATAGTTCATAAAAGGTCTCCAAGATACTCATGTAGTTGGAAAGAAAAAATAATAAGCTTATAAAGCATGGACACAATTACATAAGAATGTTAACTAAAATTGCAGATATTCAAATATGCTTTTATTAATTTTTATGCACAGGAAAGCACGGCATCATTAGCAGTGTTTACAGGGATAATGAATTGAGAGAGAATGAAGTATTTCAATAACTTTCTAATATCAAAATTTGTATTATTTAGTTTTTTCATTAGCATTAAGGAAATTATAAAACAACTAATTAAAATATAATGTATTATATTATCTCATAGAATAAAATAACATATATAGGAAAAAGCTAAATTTTTACTGTTTTCTTGCTGAAAATACATAATTTCAAGAAGTCCTTGTTTTTCCATGAATCTAAATGCTTCATTTCCTTTTTTTCTTAATATGCCACAAAATTATTTTAACCTGTTTTCTCCACAGTTTGGCACTTCCGTATGGCATTAATTTCTGTGAATGTCCTTCTTCAGCTTGAGAGTCTCCAAGGAGACTGAGAGAAAAGACTGTGAAGGGCAGCTCAAGACTTGTGTATAAAGTTTGAGATTTTACCTTTCTAAAAGCCATGATATCCCCGGGTCAGAAATAAAAGACTACTGCTCACAGCAATAGCAGTAGCGTGTGAATTAACATCTGCTTGTGCCATTTCACTGTGTCCAACTTCCTATTGTGACATGAAAACAGAGTCAAATGACATCTGAACATACCCTCAGCTTAGAATATAAATATGTTGTTAAAGGTCAGTATCCAAGCCTGAACATTGCTCCAGAGGGAGACACTATTTCTATCTGCCAGACTTGTTTATTACAAAAACAAAACAAGACAATGCTTGAACAGATAGTTCAGAACTGAAAAACAAAATGAAAGAAAGTTACAGTGCCTTTACTTGCAAGACATACATGCCTAAATACAAAATGTCAAAAGACATATAAAGGTTGTTTGGATAAATGACTATCCAACACTGTTGCAAGGGTCTTTCATATAACTGATCTTTAGAGTCATATTTATCATAAGTAAATGCCTTACACTCTTTAATTGGATGAACTTATGTTAATAGATGTTTAAGAACATGCAGACCAGAAACCTAATTATGTAAAATCTTAGTGATAGTCAGAAGAAATAAGTATTAAAATTTAAGATGAGGGACCTCCACTCCTAGTAGAAATTGTCAAGTAAAAAACATTGTTAAGACAATGTTCCAAAATAGAAATAGAAAGATATTTAGGAAAAGTAGGTTATATTCCCCTGCATTTTGTGAGATTACACTAAGAAATTAAGTTGAAAGGTGTTTAGTAAAATTAAACTAAAGATATTTTTAACTTGTTTTTCCTTTCTCCTTGGAAATTCAGTTGATTTCAGGGATATGCCTAAGGAGAGAGGTACTTTTTTCCATGGAGAAATCCAGAAGGCACCAGTTTAAAAACGTGATCAAGTTAAGGTCAATGCATCACTACTTACTGACATCAAGTAACTCCTACTGGAAAGGAACTCCAGTAAGAAAGGAAAAACATCGCTTCTGTGGTATTCCTGCCAAAAAGGCATATGCTTAATCTAATGCTGAAAAAGCATGAGACAAATCTAAATTAGAGGACATTTCACAAAACAGCAGACCAGTTTTTCTCCAAAAGCGTCAAGGTCATGAAAGACAGGGAAAGAGTCAGAAACCGTCACAGGATAAAACTATGGGGAAGCAATACTATGGAATGCTGGATTGGATCCTGAAAGAGAAAAATATAGTAGTAGATAAGCTAGTGAATACTGAATGAAGCCTGTATTTTAGTTAATAATATGCACTCATGTTTAATTCTTAGTTTTGTTAATTGTATTGTGGCTAAATAAATGTCAACATTATAGGAAGTGGGTGATAAGTATACAGGCATGCTCCTTAATTTTTTGAAGTGTCTTTGTTTTCTTCTGTAAGTCTAAAAAATTTTAAGTATATGAAACCAAGAACAAAAATATGAAAAATATATACTTTTTCAACATATATACCAGTCTTATATATACTGAGGCATTATAGTAGATTATTAATTTAATGGATTCCCCCAATGAGTCATACCTTCCTGTATCCATACCTTTACGCATTGACTAAGGTTTTGGCCATGTGGTTTGCTTTGGCCAATGACAAATCAGCAAATACGAGGCAAATAGTGACTTAATGAGCACCTGAGCATCAGGATTTGCCCTTCTAGAATGCTGTTACTGCTATATTCTCCTGCAGGCTAGCCTGCTAGCTGGGCCAATAAAATAAGAATAAGTCATCTAAACAGAGCCACAACTAGACATCAGAAAGAAATGTAAGTGAGACTTCTGTGGGTCATCTAGTCCAGTCAAGCTGCCAGGTAACTAAAACTACAAGAGAGGCGAAAGACAAAACGAGCAGAAATATCAGCCAGATGATCCACCAACACTGAAAAATTATGAGCAAATATCCCATTGTTTTAAACTGTAGATACAGATGTTGTTTCTTTTGGAAACTACTCAACTATTTACCTACTTTGGTGTTTCTCTATGCTGAATAAAGTGAATGTAACAAGCAATATTTTCTCTTTAAATTGACATGCATCAGTTGTAGCTAACATAACTAATGTCAGAACAATGGCCATGGCCTCTTACATGTCTTGTACACACAAAGATTTTCTATTCTCTCCTTCTGTCAAAAAGAAGGTGAACAGTATCACTAAGCAATGGATTACCTCTTATAGGTATCTATTCATGTATGAAGGAATAGTTCATCACTGTGAATGAGAAATGGACAGTGTCTGTTTGACTATTATCTACTTGTACTGACGGTTGCTTTACTTTATTCAGTACAAACCTCTGGCTATAAAAAGAATGGTAATTTATTTTTTATGGTACTTTAGATTCTTGGGTACATGTACAGATCATGCAAGATTGTTGCATAGGTACATTCATGGCAAGGCGGTTTGTTGCCACCATCCCCCCATCACCTATACCTGACATTTCTCCCCATGTTATCCCTCCCCCACCCAAGGAATGGTAATTTAATGGAATATTCAAAGCCGTTGCTTAAAGATGTGGTATTTTACCAGGCACAGTGGCTCACTCTTGTAATCCCAGCACTTTGTAAGGCCGAGGAGTGTCGGGATTACAAGAGTGAGTAAGTGGCTCACTCTTGTAATCCCAGCACTTTGTAAGGCTGAGGTCGGGAGTACAAGATCAGCCTGACCAACATGGAGAAACCCTGTCTTTACTAAAAATACAATATTAGCCAGGCATGGTGTCACATGCCTGTAATCCCAGCTACTCAGGAGGCTGAGGCAAGAAAATCACTTGAACCCGGGAGGCCGAGGTTGCAGTGAGCCGAGATCGTGCCATTGCACTCCAGCCTGGGTAACAAGAGCGAAACTCCGTCTCATAAAAAAATTAATTAATTAATTAATTAACAAAAATAAATTTAAAAAAACAAGCAAAAAAAAAAAAGAAATATGTGGCCTTTTAAACGTAACAACAACCAAAAACAGGTTAAGGCATATCCAGATCTTTTGATCAATTATTTTCTCTGAATTTACAAAATCTCTGAAGTATAACACCTACCTAAAAGTTTTTCTGAGGTTTCAGTCTCTTCTTACAATTGTTTTGCAAAATGCTTCTGACAGGCTCTGATTCAAGGGAAAAAAATGATGCTTCTGAAAGGGAGCAGAGACAGATTCTATCTCCTAAGTACAATTTTAAGGTATTTATATTGTTGCTCTTTAACCCCGTGCCTTTATTGGTCAACGTCATTCTTCATCAGATGCTGTTTGCCATGAACTCTTGGGCTCCCCTGAAGCCCACAGCTCAGGAAGAAGACCTCAGGTGCTTCTGCCATCAGTTATTCTGTCTTCTCCTAAGGATGCAGAGAATTAGCCATTGGACACTTTCCTGGGGTCTTCTTTATATATATATATATATATATATATATATATATATATATATATATATTTTTAAATTACCTACTACTCTTCTTCCTTTCCATTTAAATGTGTTTTTACTTTGAGGAATGCTGTCATGCTAATACAGATAATGAATTGTAAAGAATTCTTTTTTTTTCAAGGCGGTGTATGCTTCACTCTTTTGATGAAAAAAATGGGGAGAAATGCCAGATATAGGTGAAGGGGAGGAAGGCAGCAAATCACACTGCCATGTATGTACCTATGCAACAATCTTGCATGTTCTTCACATGTACCCCAAAACCTAAAATGCAATAAAAAAAATTTCCTAAGACTATGCTTATAATAAAAAAAATTTTTTTGAAAAAATGTAAAAAGAATAGAAGTGAAAAATAAATTCCTAATTATTCACAGATAATGTGATATTAAAAATTCCAAATAATCTAGTGAAACATTATAATTAAGATGAAAATTTATCAAAATTCTTGAGTGTCCTGAAATGTTTTCCACTGACTACATCTGGGAAAATTTGAGTTTCAAAATACATAATGATGCAAATGGATTATAATTTTTTGATGATAAAGCAATGCATAAATTCATATCGATGAAGGAAGGAAGGATAAAAGAAAGGATAGGAAAGAAAGAAAAGGGTGACAGTAGATGCCACCTTTGCAGTGAAGAGTTTGTAGGAAACTACTTAGTCCAAACAATCGAAGTCAGTGATATAAGAGCTAAATAGAAATTTTTTAGACAGATAATGAGGATAAGAGAGTCCTTGGTAAGGTTTTTATTATTATACTTTAAATTCTGGGATACGTGTGCAGAAAGTGCAGGTTTGTTACATAGATATACATGTGCCATGGTGGTTTGCTACACCCATCAACCCGACATTTATATTAGATATTTCTCCTCATGTTATCCCTCCCCCACCACCCAGTGGGCCCCAGTGTGTGATGTTTTCCTCCCTGTGTCCATGTGTTCTCATTATTCAACTCCCATTTATGAGTGACAACATGCAGTGTTTGGTTTTCTGTTCTTGCGTCAGTTTGCTGAGAATGATGGTTTCCAGCTTCATCCATGTCCCTGCAAAGGACATGAACTCATCCTTTTTAATGGCTGCATAGTACTCCATGGTGTATATATGCCATATTTTCTTTATCCTGTCTATCATTGATGGGCATTCGGGTTGGTGCCCAGTGTTTGCTTTTGTGAACAGTGCCACAATAAACCATATGTGTGCATGTGTCTTTATAGTAGAATGATTTATATTCCTTTGGCTATATACCCAGTAATGGGATTGCTGGGTCAAGTGATATTTCTGGTTTTAGATCCTTGAGGAATTGCCACACTGTCTTTTACAGTGGCTGAACTAATTTATACTCCAACCAACAGTGTAAAAGTATTGCTATTTCATAAAAATATATATACACACACATATATATATTTATAATTTATATAGTATATAGTATATAGAAATATATAATTATATGCATTTATATATAAAAATATGTAATTATATGTTCCTGTGTATAATTATATATATAATATTAAAACATATATGCACACTTCTATAAGAAAATATATAATTATGTATCCACACTCCTATAAGGAAATCATATTTTAGGTTGAAACCACTAATTAACAAATAAGTAATTTGCTCAGAAGTTTCCAGTGACATAAGCTACCACAGGCTTTCTGACAAACACAAAAACACTCAGAAAACTAACGAAGACAAAGACACTTTATTGATATTTCCTTACAAGCACTATTAAAGATAGACTAGCATGCTGCTAGAGTATCATGTTATGAACCAAATATTTTTGGCAATTTCTTCTTATCTGTTCACATTCAGAAATGAATTGAAACTCATACTATTTGCCAAAAAGTGGCAAATAAGAGAACAACCCTTCACATGAGTAAATTGCACCCTAATGACTTTAATAGATAAGTATATTAGAATACTAAGTACAAAAATAGTGTTTGTGATAACACATGTATTTTTCCTTCATGCATATAACTTTGAAACAAATTTTAAGGCAAAAGTTTCTCTTCATGTATAGAAACCAGAATCCGTTAACTGGATACCTAATTTTTAACATTGTTTCTTTGTTTTACAGATAAATATTTTATATACAAGATTGTTAAAATAGGTAAATGGCTGGTGTCTAGGTGACATCTCTGAAATTTCAACCTCAAATTTAATTGGAATGCCTTTTTTGAATGAATCACTTGCTCTATTACCTTTTACTATAAAACTTAATTCGTTATTTAGTCACAGCCATTAATAAATATAACGTGCAATTATCAGATATTCTTCAAAGAATACCAGACAGTGAAGAGTTAACATAACTTGCTGAATGTTTGAATAAATGTTAAAGAAAGTAGGCAATTATTTTATCTGAGAACAGAAAAGAGACACTCAGAAAATGACTATTATTTATCTTTTATTTAATTCAGTGCATCATTGTTATTTGCATCCTGAGAGAGGGTTTATTAATGCTTGAGTGTCTGTTTATAAGTCAAAAAAAATTGAATAATAATGTAAAAGCTTTTAAATATTTCTATCTTGTCAAAAATATAAAACTGAGTTTACCTGGCTGAAATATTTTTCCCTCTTCTCACTTTCAAGTGATAGACTCAATCCTTTATTCCCTTTTATCAGAGAATCATACTCTTTTGTTAGCCTTGAAGATAATAAAACTACACTTATTTCATGCCAATAAAGTTAGAGGCATCACAAAATCCTAAAGTTTTATCATCTTCACAAAAGATTAAATATGTGATTATCAATAGACTGATAGACGCTATAAAAGTCTAATGAAAATGATATAAATGAAAAACACAGTAAAAGTGAAAAAGCATGCATTCAACAAGCTCATCAACCAACTCAACACAACTGAGTGAAAAATGAGTAAACTTATCCCTTGAGATCAGGATCAAGGCAACAATAGTCGCTCTCACTTTTAGTTTCAAAAGCTCTAGTAAGTGAAAAAACAACAAAACAAAGAAATAAAAAAAACAAAGAAATAAAAGTCATAAAAATAAAAATGATAAAATAAGTCTATTTATATAAGCAAGATATTTGCATACAAATTCATAGTCTATAGACCTATAACAAAATCTCCAGATTTAGTAAAATAATTTTGGAATGTTCCAGGGTACCAGGTCAATTATATATGTGCATAAACAACTGGAAATTAGTTAATTTAATTTAATTTAAATAACTTAATTTAATTTAATTTTTAGAGGTGGGGGTCTGTGTTGTCCAGGCTAGACTCAAACTCCCCCCTGGGCCCAATTGAGCCTTTCACCTTAGTCTTCCAAGAAGTTAGGACTATATCCACATGAAAGTTAATTTTTAAAGTAATAGTTAGAATAGCATCAGGAAAAATAAAATAGGTATAAAATTAACAAAAATAGATACAGAATTTGCATGTCACCTACAAATACTGAATAAGAATTCAAGAATATCTTAGTAAACAAATAAATATATTGAGTTCATGGATTGGAATATTCACTATTTTTATGATGTTCAAGAGCCTCCTAATTAATCTATAGAATGAATGCAAACCAAATCTAATTCCGTGCATTTTTGTTGTATTGACTATCTTACGCTAATTTTATATAGAAAAGACAGCATAGATAATTACCAAAACAAAGTGGAATAAAGAAAAACAAAGTTGGAAGATTTACTAAAATCTCTTGTATTGGGAAAGGCAGTACCTATCCTAGGTTTAGATTTTGTGTGAAAGTATATCCTTCTCTGTTTCAGACTCAGTAAGTACATCTTTGTTCTGCTTAAGCATTGTACATCAATGGCCCTCAAGCTTGCCCCTAGTTTTCAATTCAATATTTCAGACTTCACAGAGGAGGTGTCAGGGTGCTTCTACTACAGCACTAGTGGGGTGCTCACAGGCCAGTCACACTGGATTGTTTTCCAGGAGAGACCATGGTGACAGACATCCACTACTGAAGCTGATCTTGCTCTGTATCTTTTTGTAAGTAAAGTAGTTTCCACCAAATACTTGACTTGTGGATTTTTGGTGACTCCAATACCAAGAGAGAGTGGGCAGAAGTACTTGGACTTCTATTCCTGGTGGCTGGTATGGTGATGATCATTATCCTCCATATAGTGAGAGTCCTCTTCTGGTATTAGTAACTAGTGCACAGTGCTCTGCTCTACATGTGTTATCATGTTCTGGGCAAAATAACGTCACAGAAAAGATTAGAGAGCACATAAATAGACATATAAAATATGATCTGCTATTCATTTATAACAATGCAAAGTAAATTCAGTAGAGAAAGTTTTATTCATTCAAACAGTGGTGCTTAATAACTGTAACTTCAATACATGTATCAAAAGTTACACAAACATTAAATCAATATGAACTATAGATTGAAATATAAAATTTAAAACTATAATTCATAAATTATATAATATGTAGAGAAAAATCTTCATAGCCAGGTATTAGAAAAAAGGTTTGTTTTATGCCACAGTACCCATTACAAGAAAAATATAGATAAATGAGGCTTATTCTAAATTAGAAACTATTTTTTCATGAATAAGTGAACTAAATCCTGCTACGTGAATGAAAAGACAAACCATGCATTGTTTAGTGAAAGGAATCAGAGATTCTTGAAGTGACTGATTCACTTGATGATTAGGAGCATCTTATGCTGCCTGAAAATAAGGAAATATTCAAAAAAGTCTGGAGTTGTGTTGAAATGGCCCAGAAAACAACCTTAAAAACCTCCTAAGGGTTAACATTAGGCAATTTTGAGTATAAATAAATAAATGCATTGGATTATGTCCCAGAAATTTTCATTAAGTAGCAAATGAATAAACAAATTGTAGGACACCTAAACAATAAACTATTACTCAAAAATCGAAACAATGGGCAACTAATACATAGATAAGGTATTTAATTGACAACTAATAAAATTGAACTGGGTCTGGATTATTCAAACCCTCTCCATAGTTAAAAGAAATGGGAACTGATGGAGCATAATAGTGGTAATTGATTTTTAAATAAAATTATCTTGTAGAAATGAAAAAAAAAATGAAGAGAATTTAAATTACATTGCACAGCTCTCGGCTAATACATTTACTATAGGTTCATCCAAGTGTTATTAATTGACCATTAAGTGTTCAAGTACTATTAATTGAGCTTCTATTTTGACTCAGGCATTTTGTAAATTTTTGAGGGTATAACAGTAAGTAAGACGTATTGCCTTACTTTTAAAAGCCTCCCATCTAATTAGAGAGACACAACAGTTTCTCTCTCGCAAACTCACCCCTTCTTTCTCTCTCACACACATAACAAACACAAAGATATCATTTTTTAAATCCTCCAATGAATTTGAGGAATTCCAAACTCTAATCAAAGTCTCAGCATCTTTTTACATTCTGAAACACAACTTTGATCCTATACCATCTTGCACTTTCTAAGGTTCCTACATGTCCTATAATGATGCACAAATAAAAATAAAAGCACCCATCTCCTCTTTCATTGCCTAATGAATTCAATACAGTCAACAACCAGATTTTTGAAGAAGATAAATTAGGTGCAGCTATAAGTTCATCTCAGGGCTGACTGTTGATTGAAACATGAAGGATACATTTTCAAATTCAATACTAAGAACAGATTTATGTTAGTTCATCAAAAGATAAGGTAAGATTTTACTCATTAATAGGTCACAGGCTTAATACCTTTTCCACTTGAGCTGCAAATTATTTCTAGGTCTTAATGAAACTAGTTCAATGTCATTTTTAGGATTGCAAATGTATTTTAACTACCAGGATCTAAGTTAAAGAAAACCTGTCTTGAAAATATGATTTTCTAAAATCTTACAATTTCTGGAATTTAGATCTAGTTTTTATATATAGATATATAGATATAGATCTAGTTATCTATATGTGTATGTGCATATCTATATCTGTATATATGTATATATAGATATATACTCACACATATATACAAATAAATACACACATATATACACAACTTCTTTTTGTTTTTCTTCCTCTAGCAGAGAAAGCTGAAACATACCAGTCACTGTGACTACTCATTAATTTTAGTATGTAACTAGAACTCATCAATTGCTTTGCCTAATTTGATTACCCAAATGGCTAAAATACTGAACTCTCCATTTCCTTGCAAGATCAAATCTATATTTGATCTTGGATTACTTTTACAAAGCAGTCACAGAGCTGCAATAGGATAACAAAAACTTTCTGAATTTTACATGGACTCAGTGGTTTATAAGATATCCTGACCCAGCATTGAAACATCTTGTGGATAGTAATTAAAACTACACAAGTTTCTTAATTTGGAGTTCTAAAATATGTTTGACTCATAGTATCTTAGTAGAATATGTGCCTTTTAATTTAATGTCTGATTTAACCTGATAATCAAAAATATCTGATTTCTTAAAATATTACTGGAATAAATATCTTAACTGTCCAATAGGAACACATAGACTCAATTTAAAATATTAAAAATATAATATACAACTGAGAAGTTTACAGAACTTAATCTGATTTATCACTCAGTATATTTCCTTCTACACAATTGTTCAAGATGGTTTTGCATTAGTATAACCTCCTTACCTATTCTCCCTTCAGGGTAGCTTTTAAGTTGGGTATCTGCCCCAGATATTCTAGGATTATCTACCTCCTACTACCCTGATACACAGTAACTTGCTTTGATCTAGTCTTCCTCATTTTCATCTTGTGCTATGCATCTGAATTCTACATCTTTACTAATCCTTTTCAGGATCATATCTTATTTGGACTCATCAAATGGTCTTTATTTGTTTCTATTAATATATACTTGTAATAAAGAAGTTTAGATATTAACTTGACTAGATTAAGGGATGCCTAGACATCTGGTAAAGCAGCATTAGCAAGTGTGTCTTGTGAGAGTGTTTCTATAGGAGACTGGCATGTGATTTGGTGGAATGAGTGGAGAAGATCCCACCTAAATATGGGCCAGGCACCATCCAGTAGACCAGAAGCCCTGATAGAACAAAAAGACAGAGGAAAGGAGAATTCAGTCTTTGTTTTCTGAAGTTGGGACACCCTTCTTCTCTTGCATTTGGGTATAGACATCAGACCTCCAGGTTTCTGTTCTTTGGACTCCTGGACTTGTACCAGCATGCCCTCACCTCCTGCCCCTACCACATTCACAGGCTTTCGGCCTTGGGTTCAGAGTTACTGATTGCTTCTCTGATTCTGAGGGTTTCGGACTTGAACAGCCATGCTACCAGCTTCCCTGGCTTCCCAGTTTTCATACAACATTCTATGAGACTATTCATCCTATATAATCATGTAAGCAAATTCCCTTAATAAATCTCCTCTCTATGATCTATGTATATATCTACCTATCTATCTATCTATTTACATATCTATATCCTATTCATTTGGTCTTTCTGGAGAACCCTGAATAATAAATTGATTACACATTTTACCAATATAAATGATATGTAGTATACAATTTACAGATGATAAAATATTTAATACCCTTTCTTGCAAATTTTATATAGTGAGTTGAGTCTGACATAATTTTTATGGATTATTTTTCCAGCTTGCATGAGGTATAATTGACAAATAAAAGTTGTATGCATTTAAGATATACAACTTTATGATCTGATATACATGTACATTGTGAAATAATCCCCAGAATCAAGCTAATTAACATATACATAACTTTACATCATTGCCATTCTCTTTGTTGTTGTTGTTGTTCTTCTATTTTGTATGTGTGTCTTGTGTGTGGAAAGAACATTTAATAGCTACATGATTTTAAATCAACTCAGCACCTGCCTTTTATATTACATATAGATTCATGCTCTGCAGCTTGACATGAACTCACAACTGCATGCCCTCAAAATCTGTCCTCCAAGTAATGATCCTTTCCTTGGCTTTTAAAAACTTATTTAAGTAGCTATTATATCTTCATTTAGCTCTTTCTTCTACAGATAAAATATTCACAGTAACTTCAATGATTCCTCATAATCCACATAATATAGTATAGTGATTTCAAACTATAACCAAAATATATCTAGGAGTCATACAAATCTAATTTTCCATCACCCAGTAGTACTGATGAAGGCTTGGCAGAGTCAGAATATTATGGGACTCTGTGCTCTGCATTTTTACTTCAAGCACAGATCGCATAGTTCTGATAGTATTTGTTTTACATACAACATACCCATTAGGCATGCTTGAAGATTTCATTAAACTAATAGGTAGGCTATAAAATATTCCCAAACAAGTCTAAAATTTTAAGAGAGCAGATTTTGGTTTCTGACAGACCTGAATATAAAATGCAGCTCTACACTTATTAACCACATACCTTGTATTACCTTAGATAGTTTAAGCCGATAGACACTCAAGTTTTTTAACTCTACCATTGGGAAAACAATCCATAATTTCTATGTTGTAGGGACTAGGAAATTTATTTATGTTTCTAAAACAATGATAAAATTTTTTTTCATATAATAAATGCTTGAAAAATTATTACTTGAAATGAAAGTTTTGGCTATACTGAACCAATGAGTGTCAGATTTATGCTATAAAATTTTATAAAACTGAACAAAATCTATGAAGAAGCCCTTTTCAAGTCTTGGACAACATACCATGCAGTGCTTTCACCATTCAAAAACTAAAACACATTAGAAGAGCTATACATTTACCTTATATTGTACATGGGAAAAATTCAAATCTAAGCACAGGGAAATCAAACTTAAATAAAAAGAGCAGTGGCTTTACCAGTTGGAGAAAAAAAATCAATGTTTATGACTGCTGAGGTGATTGGAATTTGCAGGTACTGGCATTGGAATGGAGTAATATTCACAGTGAAGGAGTTTCAGGTGTGTACCTTCAGTTGTTTTTCGCTCAGCCAAATACTAGTCTAACAAAGCAAAAGTCCATGTTAGACAACCATAGTGGAAAAGCTGAAGTGAGACATCAGAGGTTGAAAATGCTAGGAGTCTTTGGAGTCCCAACAAGAGTGGAGTTGATTTTGTGATTGATAATAATTTAATCATAACACAGATGTTAAAATTAGTAGTCAAGGAGCTTAAGCAACTATTATAAATATTTACAAGATACTCAAGCAAAAGATGGACATAAATTGTTGAACAAATGGACTCAGGAGAAAAATGGAAGCAATAAAAAATTCACAAACGAAATTATAGATGCTTAAACACAATGTCTGAAATTAAAAATCTACTAGATTTTACTAACGGCAGATTGTATAGTGGCAATGCATCTGTGGATAGGGCAATAGATATTATTCTAAATATGACATAAAGAGGATAAAGATTTTAAAGAAATTGACATTATTTTTAATTGTGTTTATTTGGATTGTCTCTCTTTTTTCACTCCTGGAATAATTGACCTTATGTGTGGTTTTTCATGCCTCATTTCCTACAGTTCAGCTTTGATTTTGGTTATTTCTTGTCTTCTGCTAGTTTTCTGTAGACGTAATGTTGGGTTGTTTGTTTGAGATATTCTAACTTTTTGATGTGGCCATTTAGTGCTATTATCTTCCCTCTTAACCCTGCTTTGGCTGTGTCCCAGAGATTCTGGTATGTTGTATCTTTTCTTTTTATTAGTTTGGAAGAATTTCTTAATTTCTGCCTTAATTTCATTACTTACCCAGAAATAATTCAGACAAAGATTGCTTAATTTCATTTTAATTGTATGGTTTTAAGTTATTTTTCTTAGCATTGATTCCTCTTTGTATTGCCTTGTGGTCCAAAATTGTGGTTGGTATAATTTTTTTGTTTTAATTTGCTGAGGGTTCTTTTATGCCTCATTGTGTAGACAATTTTAGAGTATGTACCATGTGGCAATGAAAAGAATATATATTCTGTTGTTTGGGAGAGGAGAGTTTTGTAGATGCCTATTAAGTCTATTTTTTCAAGGGTTGAGTTAAGATCCTGAATATCTTTGTTAGTTTTCTGCCTCAATAGTCTGTCAAATACTTTCACTGGGTTGTTAAAGTCTCTCACTATGTTTGTGTGGTTATCTAAATCTCTTCATAGGTCTCCAAGAGCTTGCTTTATGTACCTGGAATGACAAAAGGGACATTACCACTCACTCCATAGAAATAGAATAAAACTCTCAGAGACTATTATCAATACCTCTTTGCACACAAGCTAGAAAGCCTAGAACTAATGGATAAATTCCTGGAAAAACACAACCTTCCAAGATTGAACCAGGAAAAGATTGAATCCCTAAACAGACCAGGAAATCCTTCTGATACTGAATCAGTAATAAAAAGTCTACCAACCAAAGAAAAAAAAATTCCAGAGCCAGACAACTGAAATCTATCAGCTATTAACATTCTTACTGAAACAATTCCAAAAAGTTGAGGAGAAGGGACTCCTTCCTCATTTTCTGAAGCCAGCATCTTCCTGATACCAAAACCTTAAAAAGGCACACCAAAAAAAGAAAAATTCAGGCCAGTAGCATTGGAGAACATAGATGTAAATATATTCAACAAAATATAAGAAAATTACAGAAACACATCAAAAAGTTAGCCCATCACAATCAAGTAGGCTTTATCCCTGAGATGTAAGGTTGGTGCAATAAATGTTATTCACCACATAAGCAGAACTACAAACAAAAACAACCTGATCATCTCAATAGATGCAGAAAAGGCTTTTGATAAATTTTAACATTCCTTCATGTTAAAACCCTTCAACAAACTAGGCATTGAAGGAATATAACTCAAAATAATAAGAGCCATCTGTGAAAAAACCCATGGCCAACGTCATACTCAGTGGGTAAAAGCTGAAAGCATTCCTCTTGAAAACCAGAACAAGACAATAATGCCCTCTCTCACCACTCCTACTCGGAATAATACTAGAAGTCTTAGCTAGAGCTATCAGGCAAGAGAAAGAAATAAAAGACATCCAAATAGGAAGAGAGAAAATCAAACTATTCCTGTTTGCAGATGATATTATTCTATGCCTAGAAAACCCCATAGTCTCTGCTCAAACTCTCCTTGGAAAACACCTACAGTAAAGTCTCAGGATACAAAATCAGTGTACAATAATCAATAGCATTCTTACACACCAACAGCATCCAAGCTGAGAGCCAAGTCAAGAACACAATCCCATTCACAATAACAACAAAAAGAATAAAATACCTAGGAATACAACTAATCAAGGAGGTATAAGACTCTACAACAAGAATTACAAAAAACTGTTCAAATAAATCAGAGATACCACAAATGGCAAAGCATTCTATGGTCATAGATAGAAAGAATCAATATTGTCAAAATAGCCATATTACCCAAAGCAATGTACTGTATAGACACAATGCTATTCCTATCAAACTACCGATGACATTCTTCACAGAATTAGAAAAGCTTTTAAAATTTCTATGGATCAACAACAACAGAAATCCTGAATAGCCGAGGCAATTCTAAACAAAAAGAACAACACTGAAGGCATCACATTGCCATACTTCAAACTATGCCACAAGGCTACAGTAACCAGAAAACACGGCATGACATATATGACAGGTATGGAAACAGACACATAGACCAATGGAACTGAATGAAGAGCCCAGAAATGAGGCTGTGCACCTACAATCATCTAATCTTTCACAAAATCAACATAAACAAGCAGTAGGAAAAGGATTCCTTGCTCAATAAATGGTGGCCACATGGAGAAGATTGAAACTGGACCACTTTCTTACACCATATACAAAAATGTACTCAAAATGGATTAAACACTTAGATCTGAAACCAAAATCTATATAAACCTTGAAAGATAACCTAGGAAATACGATGCTGGACCTAGGACTTGGCAAATAATTCACAACAAAGCTGCCAAAAGCAATTGAAACAAAAGCAAATGTTGACAAGTTGGACCTAATTAAAGAGCTTCTGTGCAGCAAAAGAGACTATCAACAGAGTAAACAGACAATCTACAGAATAGGAGAAAATATTTTCAAACTATACATCAAACAAAGGTCTAATATCCAGAACTTAAACAAATTTACAGGCAAAAACAACCCCATTAAAAAATGGGCAAAGGACATATACAAACACTTTTTAAAAATTGACATTCATGTGGCCAGTAAGCATATAAAAAGTTCTCAACATCACTAATCATTACAGAAATGAAAATCAAAACCATAATGATTTGCTATCTCACACCAGAATGGCTATTATTATAAAGTCCAAAAGTTATAGTTGCTGGCAAGGTTGTAGAGAACAGGAAATGCTTATTCATTGCTGATGGGAGTGTAAACTAGTTCAGCCACTGTCAAAAGCAGTTTAGCAGTTTCTGAAAGAATTTAAAATAGAATTACCATTTGACCTAGAAATCCCAATATTGGGTATATACTCAAAGGGAAATAAATAATTCTACCATAAGAACACATAAACACATATATTTTTCATAGCACTATTTACAAAAGCAAAAACATGGAATCAATCTAAATGCACATTAATGGTAGACTAGATAAAGAAAATAGGGTACATATACACCATGGAATGATATGTGGCCATGAAAAAGAATGAGACCCTGTCTTTAAGCAGCATGGATGAAGCTGGAGCCCATTATCCTAAGCAAACTGATACAGGAGCAGAAAACCAAATACTGCATATTCTCACTTATAAGTTGGAGCTAAACATTGAATAAATTTGGACATAAAGAAGGGAACACCTGACACTGGGACCTACCTGAGGGCGGAACATGAGAGTAGAGTGAAGGTTAAAAACTACATATTCAGTAGTATATTTATTACTTGGGTGAAAAAATAGTTTGTGCATTAACCCCCCATACAATTCACCTATTATAACAAACCTGCATGTGTACCCCTAAAACTAAAATAAAAGTAAAAAAAAAAAAAAGAGAGAGAGAGAGAGTAATTGACATAGCCTCATTGACTTGTAGGAAAATATACATAATGGGAATCCCAAAAAAGAGAAAAGGTATGAGGGGCATACAAATGGAATTTCCAAATTTGATGAGAAGTAGCAATCCACACATTTACAAGACTTACAAATCTCAAGAAGTATAAATGCATACCTACAAACAGACAGACAAATAAAAGTAAGAATATCATAGTAAAATTACGGAAAACAAAACACAGTCAGGGGATAATGGGAGAGGGGCACGTGTAACAGGTACAAAAAATAGAAAGAGTGAATAAGACCTAGTATTTGTTAGCACAACAGGGTAACTATAGTCAAGAATAACTTAATGTTACATTTTAAAATAACCAAGAGAGTTTAACTGAACTGTTCATAACACAAAGGATAAATGCCTGATGAATATCCCATTTTCCATGATGTGATTATTACACATTGCATATCTGCATAAAACTATCTCATGAACCTCATAAATATATACACCATGTACTCCTAAAAATTAGAAGTTATAATGTTAAAAATCATAAAATAAGTAAAAAAAGGATTGAAAAATCACACAGATACCTATATGAATACAGATCAGAATAACTGTCCACAGCTTTGCTATTATAAATAGTGCTGCATTAAACATATGTGTGTATGTGTCTTTATAGTAGGCTGATTTACATTCTTTGAGTATATACCCAGCAATGGGATGGCTGGGTCAAATAGTATTTCTGGTTTTAGATCCTTGAGGAATCTCCATGCTGTCTTCCACAATGGTTGAACTAATTTACATTCCCACCAACAGTGTAAAAGCATTCCTATTTCTCCACAGCCTCACCACCATCTATTGTTTCTTAACATTTTAATAATTACCATTCTGACTAACATGAGATGGTCTCTAATTGAGACTTTGATTTGTATTTCTTTAATGATCAGTGATGTTGGGTTTTTATCATGTTTGTTGGCATATAAATGTCTGTTTTTGAGAAATGCCTGTTCACATCCTTTTCCTACTTTCTGATGTTTGTTTTTTTCTTGTAAATTTAAGTACTTTGTAAATTCTGGATATCAGACTTTGTCAGATGTATAGCTTGCAAAATTTTTCTCCATTCTGTAGGTTGCCTGCCTGTTCACTCTGATGTTAGTTTCTTTTGCTGTGCAGAAACCCTTTAGTTTAATTAGATCCCATTTGTCAATTTTGGCTTTCGTTGCAATTGCTTTTGGTGTTTTCATCATGAGGTCTTTGCCCATGCCTATGTCCTGAATGATATTGCCTAGATTTTCTTCCAGTGTTCCAACTCAAATGCCCATCAATGATAGACTGGATAAAGAAAATGTGGTACCTATACACCGTTGAATACTATGCAGCCATTGAAAAATGAGATTATGTGCTTTTCAGGGACATGGATGAAGCTGGATGCCATCATCCTCAGCAAACTAAGACAGAAACAAAATAAAAAACAAACACTGCATTTTCACACTCATAAGTGGGAGTTTAACAATAAGAACAACACACATCAGGGCCTGCTGGAGTGTCAGGGGTGAGAAACGGGAACTTAGAGGGTGGGTCAATAGGTGGAGCAAACCACCAGGGTACCCATAACAAACCTGCAGGTTCTACAAGTGTGTCCAGAACTTGAAGTAAAATTTTAAAAAAAAGAAAAAAATATTGTGAAAAATTATAGAACAATGACGTGCAATAGAAATTTTAAATTTTAAATATTAATTTAAAATACTACAATTTTACATTAACTGTCTAGTATTTTATTTTCCAGTCTTTTTATGATCTCTAGCTCAATTTCTCAAAGGCTTTGTGAGTTTACAGATCTAAATTAAGAATTGCCCATTTGTCCATTAAATCTTTGAAAGCTGCATTGTTCAGGTTTCAGTTGAAATAATGTTACGTAAAAAGAATTCAAAACTTAGTGATTTGCCACAATAAGCATTTATTTCCTTCTCATGTATGTGCAAATAGGCTACAATTCTGTTAGGCTTGGCTGGGATCAGCTGAAGTCATCTCCTGGATGACATTTGAGTTCAAAAATGCTTCACATGTCTACCTATAATTTTTATTACTTAACCTGTTGTACTTTGTGTTATCTATGTGTAATATTAAACAGAAGGGGTGATAGCAAATTATCCTTGCATGGTTCACTGTCTCAGAGGGATAAAATTCCACCTTTTGCTGTTAAGTATAAGCAAGTTCCTTTCCTCCATAGTTTGCTAAGAGTTTCTATTACAGATGCTGAAATAGATAAAGAGCTTTATAGCATAGGTTGAAATGGTTTCATCATTTGTTTTCAGCTGTTAATATAGTGAATCGTATTATGTATTATTATTTTTTGGCATTGGGCCAAACTAGCACTCATGAAATAACTCAAATGTTCATATTTTACATAAATTATAAAATTCAATTTACTATGATTTGAAGTATAAGTTTTATTATTAATGGGAGATTAGTTTGCAATGTTTGCTTCTTTTCATGTTATTGTCAGATTTTGACATCAAATACATGCTGGCCACATGAAATGAGTTGGAAACTGTTATCTTTCTTCAATATGTGTATAATATGTTCTTTTTAAAAATATGTGTGTGTATATGTATACATATTCGAAGGATTCAGAAAGTGGACATTATTGAATTTTAAAAACTTTGAAAAACTTAAAGGGTAGTCAAATGGGCCTTATGCGCTATTTGAAAATTCATTTTAAATGCAGTTTTTGATTTCTTTAATAAAATAGGCTTAGATTTTCTTCTAAAAAAAAAAAAGAATAGAAAAACAATAAACCACAAATAAACAGAATGCCACTTTTAAAATACTGAAAGAAGAAAAATAACCATTTAGAATTTTATATCTACCAAATCTATCTTTCTAAAATAGAGCTGAAATGAAGACTTTTAAAATGAATAAGAACTTTTCAGAGTCAAACCATAACTGTTAAAAAGACAAAAAACAAACAAACAACAATTTAAAAAAAAAAGAACACTAACTCAGAGGACTCCATTGCCAGAAGTTCTGCCCTCATCAATATTTGAAAACATTATTGAAAATAAGGGGAAATTCCACCCCCGCAAAAGAACAGCAACCAGAAACTCTGGATTGAGACTTTCACAGCAAGCGCAGCTGAACCCAGGACGGTCCAGTTCTGTGGGGGAGGGGCGTCCACCATTACCGAGGCAGCCCGCCATTGCCAAGGCAACCCATCACAGCAGAGACTCCGCCCCAACAGAGGCGGGCCACCATCGCCAAAGCAGTTCTAACTACACCCATATAAACAGGACTGCAGGGAAGTTCACTC
>NW_016107490.1:86143-87934 GCF_001604975.1 Cebus imitator
ACATGTACCCCAAAACCTAAAATGCAATAAAATAAATAAACGGGAAAAAAAACAAAACAAAAAAAAAAAGAAAGAAAATAAGAGGAAATACTATCAAATGAAAACAGGCATACATGATGAAAAGAAGTATATATTTTAGACATTGGGTATCTTTTATATATACAATATATATAAAAAGAAGTATATCTTTTAGATATTGCATATCTAAAAGATCATTTTAATTTTTTATTTTAAAATGAATGTAGCTATTTAATGCAAAATCATGTTAACTTATTATGGAATGGAGTTTATTAACTATATGGAAGTTAAATATGTGATAATAGCACAAAAGTTGTAAGCAGAATAAATCAACGTATGCTGTTTTAAGTTTCTTAAATGTTGTAATTTCTAAAAAATGCTGTATTAGTGAAAAATTAAGGATGGGAATTATTGATATTTTGAGCTAACAATAAAAATATAAACCAAATACCAATTGGCTAAAATGTTAGTAAATGAGATAGAATTGTAAAAATAAATGCTTCATTTAATAAAAAGAAGGCAAGAAATACGAAACAAAGAATCAAAGAACACATAGAACAATCAAAAATAGAAAGATTTTACACTTAATCCAGCAATATCAATAATTATTTAAAATATAAATAAACTAAAACTCTTCTCCAAAAATATGGCAGACATTGACAGGTCAAATAAAAAAAACAAGAGTCAACTATACACTGTTTCTGAGAGATAAGCTATGAATTAAGCACCAAATAGTAAGCCATAAAGGAGAGAAAAAGATAGACTGTGAAAACTCTAATTGGATATAAAGAAGACAGGTTTAAATAATTTCAACCATTTGTATTTTAGAGCAGAAAAAAATTACCATAGATAAAGATATTCATAAAATAAACAATTAATCAAGAGGACATAGCTGTTCTAAGTGAACATAAATGTAATAACAAAGAATTGAATTATATGTTGCAAAAACTGAAAGAACTAAAGGAAGATTTAAATCCCAATAATGTGGCAGATTTCAGATATTGTCTTAGTAATTGACAAAACAATTATTTTTATAAAAATCAGTACCTGATGTCTGTGTGTGTGTGTGTGTGTGTGTGTGTGTGTGTGTGTGTATCAGCCTTTATGGAACATTAGATTATTAGAACTGCTATAAAAAAAAAAAGACACTTTTTCCAATGTACAAGAATGTTCATCAAGGTAGTTCATATGTCAGTCTATAAATTAAGTTTGAATACATTGTTTAAAAATGGAAATATATAGCATATATTCTTTCAGGAAAAAATATAATTAAATTTGAAATCAATAAAACCTAAGATACTGAAAAATCTCCAAATATGTGGGAATTAATCAACACACCTACAAACCGTGAATCAGGAAAAGCATTCTACTTTCACTTCATACCATGAACAAAAATTATATAGTTCATTGAATTAAATGTAACGACCAAACATGTAAAGCTTCTATGGAGAAACAACTAGGGTAGACAGAAACGGCTTTTACAGAACAGAGAAAAGAAAACTCGCAAAAGAAAGTATCAATAAATTTTGCTTCTTCTGTCTCAGAGAAGAACAATAATTGAGAGTGATAAATTTGGCTTCTTCTGAGAGAGAAAAGATATACTATATATATATCTATAAAATATATGAGAAATATATCACTCATATATAGATATAATCTATCTATATCTCATATATGAGATATATTTCATATATGTTCATATCTCATGTTTATGTATATCTCATCAATTAAATATCTCTTATGTATATGACCTATACTATACATATATCTCTC
>NW_016107490.1:88005-90956 GCF_001604975.1 Cebus imitator
CAACAATCCTGCATGACCTGCACATGTACCCTAGAACCTAAAGTACAATAAATATATATATATGTGTACATATATATATATATATATATATATATATGTATATATATATATGTCTCCTATGTTATGACATATGACAAAGAACTTGTGTTGACACTTGTAGGCATCAGAGAAATGCAAATTAAAACTAAAGAGATATTACTATAAACCTACTACATATGTATTAATGCTAGAATGCCTAAAATATAAAGACTGGCATGATCAAATGCTGACAGTGATATGGAACAAAGTACATTTCCTGTGAGTGTAAAATGTTGGAATCATTTGGGAAAACACCTTGGCAGTAACTCATAAATTTAAAGGTATGACTACCTTATGTTTGTGATACAGCAATTACACTTCTAGATCTATAGTTAGAAAATTAAATAAAATACAGTTCACAAAAAGACTTTTTACAAACTCTTCCTAACAGTTTAATTAACTTGGACTCAAAATGGAAATAGTTCATCAGTTGGAAAATGTATAAACATATTGCTGAACATTCTAATAATAGCACATTATTACTTAGTAATGGATAGAACAAAGAATGAACTGAACTAATGAGATATTCATCAGCAATAAAATATATCATGGTAATTTCACAGATATGCTAATCTAAGAAGAAACATATCAAATAATACATATCATATAATTCATTTACATGAAGTTCTAGAAAAGACATAACTAATCTTTGGTGATAGAAATCAGAGCAGTGGTTCCTTCCAAGGAAGTGGGATGTAAACAGTGAAGGAGTAGATTATTTTCTTAAGATAAATGTTTCGTATCTTAATATACTTCTGGATGACGTGTTATTAGATTTGTCAAAACTTATAAAACTGTATACTTAAACTGTGTACATTTATTTCACTGCATGAATATTATGGAAGAAGGAGAAGGAGGAAGACAAGGAGGAAAAGGAGAAGAAGTAGTTATCTTTCCTTTGTTTTCTCCTCTGTCCTTGTATTTTCCTGGTTGTATCCCTTCAAATCTTTCTCCCCCATTAACTCTACTTAATTCTTGTGCTTTTAAAAATGTGACCTACAACCTGCCTTTTAAAAGAATAAAATGCTCTTTTTTTTCTTCCAGATGTGATTATAGATTTAGAATTGTTACCTATTTAATGGTTACATATTTCTGCTTAATATGTCATTTTATTTTTTAACAAATACAAGGATTTACATAGACACATTTCTTTAACTTCAGTCAAAATGTTCTAATTTTAATGTTAACTGTTTAAAGTGCTTTTTAAATAAATAAATAAAAGTCCTTTGACATTCTCTCCAGAGTATATTTTAAACCCACAAAAGAAAAGCTGTCTCATAATAAAATAGTAATATGTTGATTTTAATAGAAAGCGTTATTGTGGTATTAGAGCCCCATATTAATTACTAGAACATTCAAGCCATTTTTTTCTTTGTTTTATAATATCCATCAATCAAGTCCACTCTAAAAGTAAAAGGATAGCCAGTAGATGGACCTTTGCTGTGTTGGGGGAAAGAGATGCAGATTACCTGTTTAATTTATACACAGAGACACTCAAACACATTTTAAAAAGAGGGATTATTATAAAGGTAAATATAGACAACAAATGATGTACTGGAAGTAGCATTACTGAATTTATAGCAAATATATTTACAAATTTAAGTCAAGTATCTTTCAGTTAAAAGTCAAGAAGGTACAGCTCAACAAAGTATTATGTAAAATATCATATGAAAGACATGCACTTACAATAACTTAACCCTTGTGTAAGGACAAAAACATATTAAACAAGAAAAACAAATTTTAATACCCTCAGATTAAAATAAAGTGAAAGAGAGTCTTCCCTCATTTCTTAGTGTACTTGTTTTAGAAAAACAGTAACTCATATTGTTTCTCTACCTATCTGAGATACCTGCAAATATTTTAAAAAGCTAAGTGAGCATCTTATGAGCTTTACAACGTAGGGATGTTTTTTTCAGGACCCAGAAGCTATTTCTCTAAACTACAGTCATCAAGAAGGGAAGTACCCCTATCTCCCAATTTCCGTGGGAGGACAGGAGCCTCATTTCGGCTTGTGCCTGACTTCAAGCTGCAAACCCATCTTCATTCATAGATATAAGAAATTTATTATTATTCTAGATACAAGCAATTAGCAAACACAGGTAGTTACCCTAATTACCAGGTGAACTGAGGATGAACTACGTGTGAAAAATGATGCTGTCAAGTCCTCTTATTTGAGAACTAGTTATTGTTTATCTAAGAAATGTAAGCAATGAGTTGTATATGCTCGACTATGTGAAACAGTAAGATTCCTTCTGCCTTTGGCACCAGCAGATTTCCTATGATGTGTATCACATTCTGGTTCAATGCTTATCCAGTAATAAAACTGTTTTTTTTTTCTCCACTACTTTCACACAGAGGTTTTCTAGATTGGCAGATATTTTGTTTTCACTTACATTTCTCAATACTCTCCATCCCAGCTTTCTGTACTTCTCTCAAGGTTGTAGACTAAAGGTAACCAGCAGAATTGGAGTAAGGTCTAGAGATAAATTGATATTTTCTCTAAGTCTCTAAGTTCCAATTCCAGATTCCCAGGTAAGAATTGATGCCTTTGTTTAGGCTTGGGAGGGTGCAAGTGTCCAGGAATTTATCCATTTCTTCCAGGTTTACTGGTTTACATACATACAGTTGTTTATAGTAATCTCTGACGGTAGTTTGTATTTCTGTGGAATTGGTGGTGATATTCCCTTTATCGTTTTTTGTTGCATCTATTTGATTCTTCTCTTTTGTCTTTTTTTTTAATTAATATGGCTAGTAGTCTGTATATTTTGTTGATCTTTTCAAAAAACCGCTCCTGGATTTATTGATTTTTTGAAGGGTTTTTTTGAGGTCTCTATCTCCTTCAATTTTGCTCTGATCTGAGTTATTTCTTGTCT
>NW_016107490.1:91112-107966 GCF_001604975.1 Cebus imitator
TCTTTATTTCTGCCTTCATTTCATTGTTTATCCAGTCAACATTCAAGAGCCAGTTGTTCAGTTTCCATGAAGTTGTGCCGTTCTGAGTTAGTTCCTTAATCCTAAGATCTAATTTGATAGCACTGTGGTCTGAGAGACTGTTTACTAAAGCAGGAAGAAGTTGAAACCCTGAATAGACCAATAACAAGGGCTGAAGTTGAGGCAATTAATAACCTATCAACTAAAAAAAGTCCAGGTCCAGATGAGTTGACAGCCAAATTCTACCAGACATACAAATAGGAGCTGGTACAACTTCTGAAACTATTCCAAACAATACAAAAAGATAGAATGATTCCCAAATCATTTTATGAGACCAACATCATCCTGATACTAAAACCTGGCAGAGACACACACAAAAAAGAAAACTTTAGGACAATATCCATTATGAACATAGATGCAAATATCTTCAATAAAATACTGGCAAACTGATTGCAAAAGCACATCAAAAAGCTAATCCATCATAATCATGTAGGCTTCATCCCGGGGATGCAAGGCTGGTTCAATATACGCAAGTATATAAATGTAATCCACCACATAAACAGAACCAAAGACAAAAAACACAAGATTATCTCAATAGATGCAGAGAAGGCCTTTGACAAAATTCAACAGCCCTTTATGCTAAAGACTCTCAATAAACTAGGTATCTATGGAACCTATTGCAAAGTAATAAAAGTTATTTATGACAAACCCACAGCCAATATCATACTGAATGGGCAAAAACTGGAAGCATTTCCTTTGAAATCTGGCACTAGACAAGGATGCCCTCTCTCACCACTCCTATTCAATATATTATTGGAAGTTCTAGCCAGAGCAATCAGGCAAGAAAAAGAAATAAAGGGTGTTCGATTAGGAAAGGAGGAAGTCAAATTGTCTCTATTTGCAGATAATATGATTGTATATTTAGGAGACCCCATTGTCACAGCCCACAATCCCTTGAAAGTGATAAGCATCTTCAGCAAAGTTTCAGTATACAAAATCAAAGCACAGAAATCACAAGCATTCCTATACACCAATAAGAGACTAACAGAGAGCCAAATCATGAGCAAACTCCCATTCACAATTGCTACAAAGAGAATAAAACACCTAGGAGTACAACTAACAAAGGACGTAAAGGACCTCTACAAGGAGAAATACAAATCACTGCTCAAGGAAATAAAAGAGGACACAAACAGATGGAAAAACATTCCACGCTCATGGTTAGGAAGAATCAATATCATGAAAATGGCCATACTGACCAAAGTAATTTATAGATTCAAAGCTATCCCCATCAAGCTACCTATTACCTTTTTCACAGAACTTGAAAAAACCACCTTAAACTTCACGTGGAACCAAAAGAGAGCTGGCATAGCCAAGAAAATCCTAAGCAAAAAGAACAAAGCTGGAGGCATCACACTCCCTGGACTTCAAACTATACTACAAGGCTACAGTAATCAAAACAGCATAGTACTGGTACCAAAACAGAGATATAGACCAATGGAACAGAACAGAGGCCTTGGAGGGAACACCACCATCTACAACCATCTGATCTTTGACAAACCTCGCAAAAACAAGCAATGGGCAATGGATCCTTTCTTTAATAAATAGTGTTGGGAAAACTGGCTAGCAGTGTGCAGAAAGCAGAAACTGGAACACTTCCTGACACCTAACACTAAAATTAACTCCAGATGGATTAAAGACTTAAACATAAGACCTAACAACATAAAAACCCTAGAAGAAACCTAGGCAAAACCATTAAGAACATAGGCATAGGCAAAGACTTCATGACTAAAACACCAAAAGCATTGGCAACAAAAGCCAAAATAGACAAATGGGATCTAATTAAACTCCACAGCTTCTGTACATCAAAAGAAACAATCATTAGAGTGAGCTGGCAACTAGCAGAATGGGAAAAAAATTTTGCAATCTACCCACCTGACAAAGGGTTAATATACAGAATCTACAAAGAACTAAAACAAATTTACAAGAAAAAAACAAACAAACCCATTCAAAAGTGTGTGAAGGATATGAACAGACATCTTTTCAAAAGAAGACATCTATGAGGCCAACAAACATATGAAAAAAAGCTCATTATCACTGGTTATTAGAGAATTGCAAATCAAAACCACATTGAGATACCACCTCACACCAGTTAGAATGGCGATCATTAAAAAATCTGGAGACAACAGATGCTGGAGAGGATGTGGAGAAATAGGAACACTTTTACACTGCTGGTGGGAGTGTAAATTAGTTCAACCATTGTGGAAGACAGTGTGGAGATTCCTCAAGGACCTAGAAACAGAAATTCCATTTCATCCAGCAATCCCATTACTGACTATATACCCAAAGGATTATAAATGGTTCTATTATAAAGACACATGCACACTTATGTTCATTGTGGTACTGTTTACAATAGGAAAGACCTGGAACCAACCCAAATGCCTGTTAATGATAGACTGCACAAAGAAAATGTGGCACATATACGCCATGGAATACTATGCAGCCCTAAAAAACAATGAGTTCGTTTCCTTTATAGGGACATGGATGAAGCTGGAAATCATAATTCTCAGCAAACTGACACAAGAATAGAAAATCAAATGCCACATGTTCTCACTCATAGGCAGGTGTTGAATGATGAGAATACATGGACACAGGGAGGGGAGTATCATGCACTGGGATATGTTTGGGGGGGTTTGGGGTGGGACAGCAGGAGATGGGGAGCTCAGGGAGGGATAACATGGGGAGAAATGACAGATATAGGTGACAGGGGGATGGAGGCAGCAAACCACCTTGCCATGAATGTAGTTATGCAACAATCCTGCATGACCTGCACATGTACCCTAGAACCTAAAGTACAATAAATATATATATATGTGTACATATATATATATATATATATATATATCTCCAAAAAAAAAGAATTGTTGTCTTGCAAAATGCTTTTACATCATGATCACTCTCTTCATTTTATAAAGATGAATTAAGTTTCAGGATGTTTAAATATTGATATTATGGATATTTTAGAATTTCATGGAAATAAAATATTAAGCATATTTTATCTTTTTTTAATGATTTGGCACAAATGCATTACATTTTTAACAGTTTCATATAAAAGCATTTCAATATATCTATAAATGCTATAATTCTTTATTAAAAATAAGATTATTTCCCTATAATTCCAGTGACAGACTTTTTAGTCTGACACATATTAATCATCTAAATCAGATGGTTTTTCTTCCAGAGTTAAATTTTATTCAGTGAACAAATTATACAATAATATTGCTTCACAGAACATTATAGAAAACTTATTCCTTGTCTGAGAGTACTCTCAGGAATGAATAAACCTGGATTGTCAGAGGCATACCGATAGAAACTGAATGATAAGGTCACAACCACAGGTATCCATGACCTCTTTAAGCTAAGACAGAAGATTACAGGAAACCTAGAATTTTATAGTTTAAGAGGGTTTAGAAATAATATCTTTTTGTTTGGCTTAAAAATTGGGGCTCAGCATGGTTAATTTCTATAAGAAAAACAGCCTTAAATTTATAGGAGCAATTTTTCTAGACTTGGTTTATCAAATATTTCTCTGCATTACTTTCCTGCCAAGATTTTTTGGTTTTATAACTAAATGGCAGTATCTCCAAGCTAAAGAACAAAATGTGTGTCCATAGGTAGCAAAATCACATAGCAAAAAATATCAGAGAACTTGATTTCAGAAGTCATGTACCTGTTCTGCCTTTATAACTAAGAATTATTGTGGCCCTGTGAAGGTGATTTCATCTCATGCACCTTTATTATTTTATGTGTAAAATAAATCACTAGAAGTATTTTAAAACTGTGTGTTTTTAAAAGCGTCCTTGAGATGTTTCAAATTAGTAAAGTACCAAAGATTGGGGAAAATAGCTTAAAGTGATGGAAATATAAGCATAAACAGTCGTGTGATGATTCTTTGTCCAAGTACCATTTCCAGCTAATCAAAGGAATGCTAATTTTCCTTAAGACTCATTTTGTTATTGTTGTATCCACTCAGGTATTAATCTAAGAATCTAATTATGAATCTTTTAACAATATATGTCTTTTACATATTTGTCCTTTTCAATATTTTTTGTATTTTAATTTTTCAAGAGAAGATCACTGCATTTATAAATTAGCATAAGGACAAGTGCAATTGAATGAGCTTTTCCATTTTCAATAAACTTTTGCTTTGAGTGCATTAAAATACATTGTCTGTGATAGCTCAGGAGCTGCTCAGGAGTTAGTTAGTCCAGGAATTTCTGAAAGGTCATAGATTGCATTGCTATTCCTTTGACAGCTTTTCTTTCTTATTTTAAATATACTCCATAAAAGTCATTATTAGTAGATGCTTGGTCAATAGAATCATTTAAACAGATTGGAATCTTCAGATCCAAATAATTTGCCATTCTAATTGAAATCATTTTATCATTAAGATTATTTGAGAAAGTTTATTAACTTTAAGGATAATAATCCCAGTAAGGGGGGAGGTTGAGGTGGGTGGATCACGAGGTCAAGAGATAGAGACCATCCTGGTCAACATGGTGAAACCCCGTCTCTACTAAAAAATACAAAAAATTAGCTGGGCATGGTGGCACGTGCCTGTAATCCCAGCTACTCAGGAGGCTGAGGCAGGAGAATTGCCTGAACCCAGGAGGCGGAGGTTGCGGTGAGCCGAGATCGCGCCATTGCACTCCAGCCTGGGTAACGAGAGCGAAACTCCATCTCAAAAAAATAAATAAATAAACAAATAAAAATAATCCCAGTAAGGGAAGACAAGTGGAGTAGAGTACAGTTAAAACAAGTCAATTGCATTTTGCCAAATACAACCCAAAGGTATCAATTTGATTGTACTTCTTTTTAGTTAAATTGACCACTTAATTGCGTTACCTACAGTTTTAAGGACTCACACACCATAGAATACTTACTGAAGTATCAGTTGCCAAGGGATGTGCTATAACGTTTATATTACATATAACATTTATATTGCATATAACATTATGACATGTAAATGTCAAAATTTACATACTTGCTCCATGACATCACAGTATGCTGGACCCATTTTATTATTTGTAAACTAAACTGTCAACTGTGATTATTTTGGGGTAAGGGAAGTGTGAAGAATCAATTTCTTGTTTTTCTTTTTCATGTTATTTTATTTTACAATGCAAACATACTACTGTTGTCTGTGCATACGTATGTGAGTGTGTGCATGTGTGCACAGTGTGTCAATTGGGTAAGAACTTTGTCTCCTTAACTCTCCTGATCCTGTAGCGGGTTATGGCATTGCCTTACAAGTCAAGGAATTGGAATCCAAGGGTCTGAAAAACTACTGTTTAACAAAGCAGGGGATTTCAGTCCTCAGAGACTTTTCCTAAAAATCTGTTCAAAATGACATGAAAAATTTGAAAAGAAGTCTAAAGAGCATTAATTTGTCACCCATCTTTGAGGAATAATAAGGAGTTTATTTCTGGGCATTGAAAGTGATCTGTCCCTGCACAACTTGAATGAACAAAACACTATTTAAGAGTATTCCTAACAGTTTCCAATTGTAATAATGCACTAAGGTAACATAAATTTCCAAAAAGAATATGGATTGATTTTGTACATTTTATTAATTGTATTCTATGGTGGGAAAACAAATCTTCATTGTTTAAAAATATATTCAGTCAACAAAGCCATTCATAGGAATAAAATGACCACTAAGTAGTGAAAAAAACTGTGAAATGTGTCTGACTCACTATTTCCTAGATATACTCCCCAGATCCTTACGATTTTATTCCTGAGAAAGTCTTAATGCTAGCATGAGGCTTAGCCACAGTGTGAAAAAGCATTTCAATGACCTAAACCAACATTTTGTTAAATAACCAAATGTAAAGAAATACTTTAAATCTGAATGGAAAATTATGTACACATGCCAGAGCTTGTCACCAACAAAAGTTATTGCTGTCACAGGGGATCACTCTCAAAAGAGAAGTTATTATATGTTGGATCAATTCTGAACTTTGAAAAAGCTATCTTAAAATTGTTAAAAACAGTCTGTTTATACTATCATTTTCCTAAACTGGTATGTCTTCCTAAATATCTGCAGTGTGGAAATAAAATAATAATATCTATTTGACTATTTAGAACTTACATGTAGAGAGTCTTTTCCATATTGATATCATTTGGCCAAATAAAGGCAGAATTCAGAAAAATACGTATATTATTTGTTTATATTGTGAAATTGTGCATATATATGCACTACATTCTCATGATAAATATGGAAATAAATTAAATGTATTTAAGATATGAAATCCTAGAAAATGTGCTTCAGGAACTTTGAAGATGAATATTTTTCATGATTGATTGAGTGCATTTATTCCTAGGGAAAAAAAATTTATATATGTAACCAGGAAGAAAATAGGAATATATACAAATTATGCACACAAATAATGTTTTTCAGAGGAAGGAAGAACAATAACTATTTGATAAAAATGCAAATATAAAGCCAGGCAAGGTGCGATTTTAACATAATTTTTATACTATATAGCTCACCTCAAGAATTAGCCTTTTAGCAACTCATCCTCCCATTAGAAATGGGAGTAGCTGTGGAGGAATGTTAGGAGTGGGGAGAAATAAAATAGATTAAAAGGGATTATTTATTTATGAAAACTGAGTTACCTTCTTCATTCTCCTTCTCCAGAATAATCTTGTGGGTTAGATTTCTGTTGTTTTACTGCAGAAGAGAATGCCTGACAATTTTCATTGTATATTAAGTACAATGCTGCAATGAATGTTACATTATTTAATTAATTACTCCTGACACAAACAAGTTTTGAATGCTAAATATGTTTTTATTTTAAAAGTGCTTTTGAATTGCAAATAGTGATCTTATTTTAGCCCAGACTCAACGGGTGATGAGAGAAATTTATTTTAAGGCAATGTTGCAACCAACGTCTATGTGTAATGTCTAAGATATAGTTGGTGAATTTCCTTTATGTTTGGTTTTGTTTCAAGACAATTAAACCATTAAATTATAATGATGAGTGTGCTAGATGCATGTTAAATATTCATACATGATTAAGTTCCATGTCCAACTATATTAAATACCTGGTCCTGTAGAAAATGCCAAATATTTCCATCCTAATGAATTTAAAGCATGATATTCTCTTGCCCACTCTCACATCCCAAGCCTTACACCTGTGTGCTTTAGAACTGCTTTGGGTCAAAGTGCAAACTTAGCTTCTTTAGACTCTGCCTTTTCATTAATTGCCCCTACTTCCTCCTCCCCAAACATTGCTGGCTAGCTCTCTCTTCTCTCTCTCTCTCTCTCTCTCTCTGTCTCTCCCCCAACACCCCTGCTACATGTCATCTTTTTGGTCTTGAATACAGATGTTAATACACATTTGCTAAGGAGTATTATTTTTACTTTTTAATATCTTAAAAAACTGTTTCATGGAAAATTTTAAAGTCATACAAGACAACATATATCTAAAATACATCTAAAAATGTATTTCTCTAATGGTAAAGCTGAGGTTTAAGAAGACATTCGGTTAGCAACTTTATAATAGAAAAAATAAATCTTTAATAAAGAAAACATAATATTTTAAATTTTATTCATGAATTATTTAAAATTATATTGATGTATCATATTGAGATTAGGATTATTATATTTGATTTTCAATAAATTCCTTGGATGGAAAAGTATTAATTAACTAGTACAGAGAACAGAGAAGATGAATAAATGTTTTTGTTGAATGATGATGTAATCTCAAAATTTTGTAAGGTAATTTAAAATTAAGTCATCTTCACAAATATTTAAACATAGCCTGAATCAATGTTAAGCTAAATATATATGGATGTGATTAAGGTGATTCTGAAAAATAGCTGAGTTCTGAATAATACTCTTTAAGACCTACCGAGCCAAATGCAATACTTTTTAAAATTTCTCGGTAAAAGAAAATTTAATGAACATTATTAAAATACAAATAAGCTATGCTAATCACTCAGTACAAAATGAACGCTCAATAATTATTTAAAGTGTAATTATTTAAAAAATACTGTAGAAAAAGATTATAGCTTCTGTAGTCAAGATGAAAAAAGCTGTCATCATTGAAAGAGTGCAGTTATTATAGAGAAAATATAAGAAATTTAAAATTATTACTTAATCTTTAAAAATGTTTTTATTTATTTGTTTCAAATATCTGGTCACTTTCCATGTGTAATAAAATGTTTTAAAAATTAAATTCTTCTGCAAATTTGATATTTTTAAATTTTGTATAATTGTTTTCTTGGTCAATATATTTTCATTTAGAAAATATATATAAATGGAACTATTAATATATCATTAATTACATTACTAACACACAAAAAAATTTTATTGCCTTTTTTTCTAAATTGAAATTTATCCTAGTTATGTAGTGCTCACCTGCAGCCCCAGCTACTCAGAAGACTGAAGATCACTTGAGCCCAGTAATTTGAGTCAAGCCTGGGCAATATATAGCAACAGCTCATCTCTAAAAAACACTAAAAATTACTAAATTGAAAAATATTGATCTTAGTGATATTTTTATGTATCGTAAGAATTTATTTTAACATGAGAGTTAAAATAATGGACTATCATGTACCTAGCATTTAAAGAAATACTGATGTAATTCCCAAGCTAATGCAAATAACCAAAACCATCAAATAGCACTTCTCAGTGTTCATTGTTTCTCTCAGATACGTAAACTCCAGTAATCTGGAGATGCTGAAGTTACTAATAATTTTAATTTTGAATTTCTTCACCTTCCATGCCGAATTATTGAGTCACGGTAGCAACAGCAATGAACATGGCTAACAATCATTAAGTGCTTATCATGTACTATTCCTTAAAGTAATTTACATAAATTAATTTATTTAATCCCTCAAATAACCCTATTCTGAGATAACATTATTTTATGGATTAGAAAATTAAGGTATAAACTTATTTTAAATAAATTTTATTTATCATTGATACATAATAATTGTATATACTTATGGGGTAAATATGATATTTCAATGTGTGCATACATAGTATAACAATCAAATCAGGATAATTCCTGTATCCATCCAACTCAGTCCATTCGTGTTTCTACAAAAGAATACCTGAGGCTTGGTAATTTATAAGGAAAAAAGACTTATTTGGCTTCTGATGTCTCAAAAAGTTAAGATTGGACATCTGCATCTGGCAAGGGCCATGGGCTGCTTTCACTCCTGGTGGAAGGGGCAGGAGAGCCAGAGCCACCCTGTGCAGAGATCCAATGGTGAGAGAGAAAGGGTGGTGGAAGAGTGTTAGGCTCATTTTAACTGACTTACTAACAGAGCAAGAATTCTCTTATTAGTTTTAGGAAAGCACCCAGCCATTCATGAGACACTCACCCTCATACCTCCAAATATCTCTTATTAGGTTCCACCTTCAACATTGGGGATCAAATTTCAACATGAGGTCTGGAGGGGTCAGAAAATCCAACTATAGCACCATCATTTCTTAAACATGTATTATGTCTCTGTGATGTCAGCATTCAAAATGTTCTTTTCTGGATACCTTGAGACGGATATGTCAAAGTGCTTGCCTGAGAAATTATAATTTACAGAAGTCCTACCAGAGACACTATTTTAGCCAGTGCTAAAACTGAATTTCAAAATTACTAGTAGCATGAAGTAGAGGTCAGCAAACTATGGCCCATTGGTTGAATCTGGCCTGCTGCCTATTTTCATACAGTCCACAAGTTAAAAACTGTTGAAAAATTAAAGAGAAATATTGTATGGCATGTAAAAATTATATGGAATTTATATTTTACTGTGTATAAATAGGCTATTCCTTTATCTCTCACCTATGGCTTCTTTCACACTGTAACTAGGGTTGAATAGTTGCACCAGAAAACGTAATATCCACAAACTTAATATATTTACCATCTGGATGGTCACAGAAAAATGTTTGCTTACCCCAGCATTATGAATGCATTAACAAAGATACTTGCAATATACCAAAACTGTTTGGACCAGGTTTTGGCTCTTAAAGAACAATAAACTGAGATAATTAATTGCATAAATGTGACAAACAGCAATGTTATACACAGGAATTCTCCACATATAACAGCAATGTTATACACAGGAATTCTCCATGTATAACATTGCTGTTTGTCACACTTATACAATTAATTATCTCAGGTTATTGTTCTTTAAGAGCCAGAACCTGGTCCAAATATTTTTGGTATATTGTTTGGACCAGGTTCTGGCTCTTAAAGAACAGGATTCTTAAAGAACATAGGATAGGATTCCTATCATGAGTTGAGAAATGAATGAGGAGTTGTTACACATGAAATGATGACTACATGTACTGTCCTTTTCTCCTTTTTCAAAACCTCCAAAATGTATGAGAGCATAAATCCACACAGACAGGAATGAGGTAAGACAATAGCAGATAAGAATCAACAAAATTTTTGTAAATGGAAAGTGGATGCATATGTTTTACCTCCATAAAGCAGAAGAAAGATGAAACATAAGAAGCTTCGGAAGAAGAAGTCAACAAAAAAGATTTATGTAATACAGTAGGATCCTGAAAACAATATGAAGTTAGAATATCAACTTTACAAAAGACAAAGTTGAAGAGTAGTGATAATGAAAATGAGAAACTTGTTTAAATGTTTCTTTAAGGAGAAGTCAAACTCCCAGATACTTTTTGTCTCTCTATGCAACAGGCAACAACTGAGCATCATCTTAGAAGAAACTAAAACTGATTCTCTAGGATAAGTCATATGAAGGTTTGCCTTGTTTTAGCAGCACCAAGCCCAGCAGAAGACAGGAATAAGGCATGGAGCAAGACTCCATTCATTAAATGAATGGAGATATTGTGCTCTATTTTCTGTCACTCTGTTGCCAAAATCCTCTTATGATAACTCAACTTCCAGAGTTTATCTGGACAAACTGAACAGCACTGGACCCGACCTATGGCTGTTGACATCATTGTTTCCTAATGAATCATCCAGTGCCCATTCAGTCACATGATAATGAAGCACACAGGTCAATAATCTTTGGATGGATGCTCTCCTCAGTCTGTCTGTGGTCTCATCCAGGCTGATTTTCTTCTTCCACCTCCACCACATAAATGTCTCTCTGCCCACTCTTGTGCTCCAATGCTCCACAGGAGGCTCCTTCTGTGTATGAATGCGTTTCTGACTCGCTCAGGCTGTGTTATCAAATTCTGACTTATTAAATTTGTTCTGAAAGAACTCCCCATGCTACACACATGAAAAGTCTGAGAAGCCACAGGCAAGGTAATCATATTTTTGCATGATTTTTATTATCACATAGCTTCACCTCTTCTGCCCTCACTGACAATTCCCTACATAATGTTACCTTACAAGAAAAACATTATGAGTCTGGCTTACAGATAAGGCTACACAGTATGACAGCACCAGCTGAGAGTGAATTTTTTAGAATTAGGATTTCAATATCCTGAAAAGTAATGGGGAGGAGGCCACCTTGTGGGCATAACTCAAGTAGTATATCTCATTTTAATGGAAAGCAAGATAACCTGATTTAAGGACTGTATGTATCCCTTATGAATAGTCATAAAAGGGCCTCATTTCAGATGATGTTCCCTATAACAAGGAGGACATGATGGTCTTCCCTTTATGATCTGTAACTTTTAATACCTTTACTGTCTACACCTCTGCTTGATTAATGAGCTCATGAATACAATGGCAATGATGGCATACCAGGTTGAACTTACATGGGGTCAACAACATGTGATATGGTTTGACTGTGTCCCCACCCACATCTCATATTGAATTGTGATTCTCCTAAGCCACAGATATCATGGGAGACCTGATGGGAGGTAATTTAATCATGGTGGTTACCCTTATGCTATTCTTGTGATAGTGAGTTCTCACAAGATTTGATGGTTTTATAAGGGGCTTTCCCCACTTTTTTGTGGCCATTTCTCCTTCCTGCTACTCTATGAAGAAGGATGTATTTGCTTCCCTTTCTGCCATGATTGTAAGTTTTTTGAGGCCTGCCAGTGTGCTGAACAGTAAGTCAATTCAACTTCCTTTCTTTATAAATTACCCAGTCTCAGGTAAGACTTTATTAGCAGCATAAGAATGAATCCAAGCTGGAAAACACTCTTCACAATATTATCCAGGAGAAATTCCCCAACTTAGCAAGGCAGGCCAACATTCAAATCCAGGAAATACAGAGAACACTACAAAGATATTCCTCAAGAACAGCAACCCCCAACACACATAATTGTCAGATTCACCACGGTAGAAATGAAGGAAAGAATGCTAAGGGCAGCCAGACAGATAAGATGGGTTACCCACAAGGGGAAACCCACCAGACTCACAGCAAATCTCTTGGCAGAAACCCTACAAGCCAGAAGAGAGGGGGGGCTAATTCAACATCTTTAAAGAAAAGAACTTCCAACCTAGAATTTAATATCCAGGCAAAGTAAGCTTCATAAACCAAGAAGAAATAAAATCCTTTACGAACAAGCAGTTGCTGAGAGATTGCATTACCACCAATCCTGCTTAATAAGAGTTCCTGAAAGAAGCATTAATCATAGAACAGAGCCACCAGTACCAGCCACTCCAAAAATGTACCAAATGGTAAAGACTATTGACAAAATGAAGAAACTGCGTCCACTAACAGGCAAAACAACCAGCTAGCATAAAATGGCAGGATCAAATTCACACATGATAATATTAACCTTAAAGGCAAATGGGCTAGATGCCCCAATGAGAACACAGACTGGCAAATTGGATAAAAAGTCAAAACCCACCAGTGTGCTGTATTCTGGAAACCCATCTCACATGCAAGGATACACATAGACTCAAAATAAAGGGATGGAGGAAAATTTATCAAATAAAGGCAGAGCAAAAAAAATCAAAAGTTGCAATCCTAGTCTATGACAAAATAGACTTTAAACCAACAAAGATCAAATGAGACAAAGAAGGGCATTACATAATGGTAGAAGGATGAATGCAACAAGAAGAACTAAAGATCCTAAATACATATGCATCCAATATAGGAGCACCCACATACATAAAGCAAGTTTTTATGACTTACAAAGAGACTTAGACTCCTATACAATAATAGTGGGAAACTTTAACACTCCACTCTCGATATTAGACAGATCAACAAGACAGGAAATTAACAAGGATATCCAGGACTTGAACTCAGATCTGGACCAAGTAAACTTGATAGACATCTTCAGAACTCTCTACCCCAAATCCATAGAATATACATTCTCCTCAGCAGAACATCACACCTACTCTAAAATTGACCACATAATTGGGAGTAAATCACTCCTCAGCAAATGCAAAAGGACAGAAGTCATAACAAACAGTCTCTTAGACCACAGTACAATCAAATTAGAACTCAGGATTAAAAACTAACTCAGAACCACACAACTTCATGGAAACTGAACAACTTGCTCTTGAATGTTGACTGGATAAACAATGAAATGAAGGCAGAAATAAAGACATTCTTCAAAACCAGTGAGAATGAAGACACAACGTACCAGAATCTCTGGGACACAATTAAAGTGGTGTCTAGAGGGAAAATTATAGCAATAAATTTCCACATGAGAAGCAAAAAAAAGATCTAAAATCAACACCCTATCATCAAAATTGAAAGAGCTAGAGAAGCAAGATCAAAAAAAAATTCAAAAGATAGCAGAAGACAAGAAATAACTAAGACCAGAGCAGAACTGAAGGAGAGAGAGACACAAAAGCTCTTCAAAAAATCAATAAATCCAGGAGCTAGTTTTTTGAAGAGATCAACAAAATAGACAGACTGCTAGCCAGAGTAATAAAACAGAAAAGACAGAATAATCAAATAGATACAATAAAAAAAGATAAAGGGGATACCACCACTGATTCCACAGAAATACAAACTACCATCAGAGATTACTACAAACAACTCTATGCACATAAACCAGTAAATCTGGAAGAAATGGATAAATTCCTGGACACTTGCACCCTCCCAAGCCTTAACAAGGAAGAAGTTGAATCCCTGAATAGACCAATAACAAGGGCTGAAGTTGAGGCAGCAATTAATAGCCTACCAATCAAAAAAAGCCCAAGTCCAGATGGGTTCACAGCCAAATTCTACCAGATGTAAAAGAGGAGCTGGTACAACTCGTTCTGAAACTATTCTAAGCAATACAAAAAGAAGGAATCCTCCCTAACTCATCTTATGAGACCAACATCATCCGATACCAAAACCCAGTAGAGACTCAACAAAAAAAGATAACTTCAGGACAATATCCATGATGAACATCGATGGAAAAATCTTCAACAAAATGCTGGCAAACTGATTGCAACAGCACATCAGAAAGCTTAGCCATCGCGATCAAGTAGGCTTCATCCCGGGGATGCAAGGCTGGTTCAACATACACAATTATATAAACATAATCCACCACATAAACAGAATGAAAGACAAAAACCACATGATTATCTCAATAGATGTAGAAGGCCTTCAACAAAATTCAACAGCCTTTTATGCTAAAAACTCCCAATAAACTAGGTATCCATGGAACATATCTCAAAACAATAAAAGCTATTTATGACAAACCCACAGCCAATATCATACCGAATGGGCAAAATATGGAAGCATTCCCTTTGAAATCTGGCACTAGACAAGGATGTCCTCTCTCACCACTCCTATTCAATATAGTATTGGAAGTTCTAGCCAGAGCAATCAGGCAAGAAAAAGAAATAAAGGGTGTTCGATTAGGAAAGGAGGAAGGCAAATTGTCTCTATTTGCAGATAAATATGATTGTATATTTAGGAGTCTCCATTGTCTTAGCCCAAAATCTCCTGAAACTGATAAACAACATCAGCAAAGCTCCAGATACAAAATCAATGTGCAGAAATCACAAGCATTCCTAAACACCAATAACAGACTAACAGAGAGCCAAATCATGAGCAAACTCCCATTAACAATTGCTAGAAAGAGAATAAAATACCCAGGAATACAACTAGCAAAGGATGTAAAGGACCTCTTCAAGGAGAACTACTAACCACTGCTCAAAAATAAGAGGACACAAACAGATGGAAAAACATTCCATGCTCATGGTTAGGAAGAATCAATGTTGTGAAAGTGGCCATATTGCCCAAAGTTATTTATAGATTCAATGCTATCCACATCAAGCTTCCTATGACCCTCTTCACAGAATTGAAAAAAAAAAAAAAAACCACCTTAAACTTGATATGGAACCGAAAGAAAGCTGGCATAGCCAAGACAATCCTAACCAAAAAGAACAAAGCGGGAGGCATCACACTACTTCACTTTATACTACAAGGCTACAGTAATCAAAGCAGCATGGTACTCGTACCAAAATAGAGATATACGCCAATGGAATAGAACAGAGGCCTTGGAGGCAACGTCACACATGTACAACCATCTGATTTTTGACAAACTTGACAAAAGTAATGCGGAAAGGATTCCTTGTTTAATAAATGGTGTCGGGATAACTGGCTAGCCATGTGCAGAAAACAGAAACTGGACCCCTTCCTGACACCTTACACTAAAATTAATTCCAGATGAAATAAAGGCTTACACATAAGACCTAATATCATAAAAACCCTAGAAGAAAACCAAGTCAATACCATTCAGGACATAGGCATAGGCAAGGACTTCATGACTAAAACACCAAAAGCATTGGCAACAAAAGCCAAAATAGACAAATGGGATCTAATTAAACTCCAGAGTTTCTCTACAGCAAAAGAAACAATCATTAGAGTGAACCAGCAACCAACAGAGTGGGAAAAAATTTTTGCAATCTACCCATCTGACAAAGGGTTAATATTCACAATCCACTAAAAACTAAAATAGATTTACAAGAAAACAAACAAACAAACCCATTCAAAAGTGGAGGAAGGACATGAACAGATAATTTTCAAAAGAGGACATCTATGAGGCCAACAAACATATGAAAAAAAGCTCATCATCACTGGTCATTAATGAAAAAAAGCTCATCATCACTGGTCATTAATGAAAAAAAGCTCATCATCACTGGTCATTAAAGAAATGCAAGTCAAAACCACATTGAGATATCATCTCATGCCAGTTCAAACGGCTATCATTAAACAATCTGGAGACAACAGATGCTGGAGAGGATGTAGAGAAATAGGAACACTTTTACACTGTTGGTGGGAGTGTAAATTAGTTGAATCATTGTGGAAGACACTGTGGCGAGTCCTCAAGGACCTAGAAATAGAAATTCCATTTGACCCATCAATCCCATTACTGGGTGTATATCCAAAGGATTATAAATGATTCTATTACAAAGACACATGCACACATATGTTCATTGTGGCACTGTTTCCAATATCAAAGACCTTGAATCGACCCAAATGCCCAGTGATGATAGACTGGGCAAGGAAAATGTGGTGCATATATACTGTGGAATACTATGCAGCCTTAAAGAATGATGAGTTGTGCTTTTTGTAGGGACATGGATGAATCTGGAAACCATTATTCTCAGCAAACTGACACAAGAACAGAAAATCAAACACTGCATTTTCTTACTCATAGGCGGGTGTTGAACAATGAGAACACATGAACACAGGGAGGGGAGCATCACACACTGAGGTCTGTTCAGGGGCACTAGTAGAGGGACAGCAGGGGTTAGAGAGGTTGGGGAGGGATAACATGGGGAGAAATATCAGATATAGGTGATGGGGGGATAGAGGCAGCAAACTACATTACTATGTATGTACCTATGAATCAATGCTGCATGATCTGCACATGTACCACAGAACCTAAAGTACAATACATGTATATGTATACATACACACACACACACACACACA
>NW_016107490.1:108171-115155 GCF_001604975.1 Cebus imitator
TAAAGTACAATACATGTATATGTATACATACACACACACACACACACACACATATACATATATATATGTATGTGTGTGTGTGTGTGTATATATATATATTGCATACACAATAGCTGTACTGTATTATACAGGAGAAATTTCAGAAATGTTTACATCAGAAGATGATGTGTGGATCTTAGGCTATCAAAGGTATAGATTAGTGTTTAGACTAGTGTTGGCATTTATTTTTTTTTAGCTACTTAGCATGTTGCCTTCTATTCTAACTGAACCTCAATTTTCTTTTCTGAGACAGAGCTTCCCATGATCGCCCAGGCTGGAGTGGAGTGGCACAATCTTAGCTCACTGCAACCTATGCCTCCCAGGTTCAGGCAACTCTCCTGCCTCAGCCCCCCAAATGCCCCACCATGCCCAGCTAATTTTTGTATTTTTAGTAGACACGGGGTTTCACCACGTTGGCAAGCCTGGTCTGGAACTCATTCCCTCAAATGATCTGCCTGCCTTTACCTCCCAATATGCTGGGATTACAGGCAATGAGTCACAGCACCTGGCCTCAATTTTCTATTATAGTATTATATCTGAACACTTCAAAGTGATTCAGGCCAGTCAATTGTCTTTATGTAAAATGAATTTCTTGCTCATTAATTCATCTTTAAATATTTATTTTACAATCTACTTTAAACCTCCAGCACCTATCACAGTTTGTAGAATAGTGTACATACTTAAATAAAGTTTGCTCAACTGAACTATATTTAATCATCCACATGATGACAGTTTAAATCTCTTATTTTAAAAATCAACTGTATTGTATTCAGAGAATGTACACTGTAATAGCTCTGAATTTATAAAATGATAAAAATTTGTTTTATCATAGAATATGAGAAATTTCTCTGAAAATTTTATGTAAACTCAAAAAGAAGTTACTCTGTAGAATAGAAAATTTGTTAAGTAGCCACAATTCTACTTTATCATACATGAATATCATTAATGTCATTAAGCATTATTGTGCTTACATTGTTTTTATCCAGTTTTCTTTGAATTTTTAATCTTTTCTGCATTAACATATTTGGCTATGTTGTTCAGCGCATACAACTTTTAAAAAGTGTTTTTGTTATCAATTATACATATAGGTGCACCATGACTCCAAATTCCTTTATAATTTTACTTTTTTATTCTTTCCTTCTTTATTTTTGGACAGAGTCTCGCTCTGTTGCTCAGGCTGAATGAAGTGCCTGGGTTGATCTCAGCTCACTGTAACTTCTGCCTCTGGGTTCAAACCACATCAGCCTCCTGAGTAACTGGAACTACAGGCACACACCACCTTGCCCAGCTAATATTTTGTATTTTTACTAGAGATGGGGTTTCGCTGTTGTTGCACGGTCTGGTCTCGAACACTTGCATTCAAATGATCCACCCGCCTTGGCCTCCTAAAGAGTTGGAAATTACAGGCATGAGCCACCACGCCTGTCCAATAATTATACTTTAAATCCTGTCTTACCTCACATAAAATACCAAGAGAAATGCTATTTGGTGACAGGTTTGCAAGATTATTCTCATACTAAGTCTGTGAATCACTGAAAATCTTGTATCTACTGACATTATTGGAGTTGTACATTTCACTACTAAGTTCTTAGTGAACTCCTTCCTGAATAATTAATTTGCTATTTGTATATACCTTCATTTATTTTTGAACTTTTTTGTTTTGGGTTAAGTGGCTTTATTATCCTTGCCATTTCTGACAAGTTATATTTTTTAAGTGATTACTTTTTTACCAAAGTAAGATGCCTCTCTTTCCTTAAATATTTAACCATGTATTTGTCATAAAAATCAACATTCCATTGAATTTTAATGGTTTCTATATGTTACACTTTCCCAATCTTTCTAGCTTCTCCTTTCCACCACCCCTTTATTTTAACTTTTAAGTTTAGGACTATAAGTGCAAGTTTGTTACATAGGTCAACTTGTGTCATGTAGATTTGTTATATAGATTATTTTGTTACCCATATATTAAGCCTAATAACTATTAGTTATTTTTTCTGTTAGTCTCCTTTCTTCCACCCTCCACCCCCTTCCCTCCAAAAGGCCCCAGTGCGTGTTGTTCCCCTCAATGGATCTATGTGTTCTCATCATTTATGTCCCACTTCTAAGTGAGAACATGTGATATTCAGATTTCTGTTCCTGTATTAGTTTGCTGAGGATAATGGTTTTCAGCTCCATCTATGTCCCTGCAAAGAACAGGATCTTGTTCTTTTTATGGCTGCATAGTATTCCATGGTGTATATGTACCACATTTTCTGTATCCAGTCTATCATTCATGAGCGTCTAGGTTGGTTCTGTATCTTTGCTATTGTGAATAGTGTTGCAATGAACAAATGTGTGCATGTGTCTTTGTAATAGGATGATTTATATTCCTTTGGGAAAATAGTAAGTAGTGGGATTGATAAGTGGAATGGTATTTTTGTCTTTTTGTCTTTGAGGAATTGCCACACTGTCTCACAGTGATTGAACTATTTATATTTCCACCAGCAATGTATAAGCCATCCTTTTTTACACAACCTTGCTGGCATATGTTTGACATTTTAGTAGTTCTCTTGACTTTTAAATAATCGTCATTCTGACCGGTGTTATATGGTATCTCACTGTAGTTTTGATTTGCATTTCTCTAATGATCAGTGATGTTGAGCTTTTTTCCATATGACTATTGGCCACATATATATCTTCTTTTGAAAAGTATCTGTTCATTTTCTTTGCCCAAGTTTTTATGGGGTTTTTGTTATTTTCTTGTAAATTTGTATAAGGTCCTCATCAACTTTGCATATTAGACCTTTATCGGATAGATAGACTGCAAATACACTACACAGACATCCCACTCTGTAGATGTCTGTTTACTCTGATGATAGTTTATTTTGCTGTGCAGAAATTTTTTAGTTTAATTAGATCCCATTTGTCAATTTTTTCTTTTTGTTGCAATTGCTTTTAGCATCTTCATCATGATATCTTTGCCCATGCCTATGTACTGAATGTTATTGCATGAGTTGTCTTCCAGGGTTTTTTAAAGTTTTGGGTTTTACATTTAAGTCTTTAATCCATCTTGAGTTGATTTTTGCATATTATATAAGGAAGGGATTCAGTTTCTGTTTTCTGCATGTGGCTAGCCATTTATCCCAATACCATTTATTAAATATTGAATTATTTCCCTATTTGATGTTTTTGTTAGGTTTGTCAAAGATCAGATTATTTTAAGTGTGTGGTATTATTTCTGGGTTCTCTATTTCATACCACTGATCTAAATATCTGTCTGTTTTTGTGCTAGTACCATGCTATTTTGGTTGCTGTATCCCTGTAGTATAAAGTCAAAGTAGAGTGATGCTTCCAGCTTTGTTCTTTTGCTTAGGAATGCCTTGTCTATTTCGGCTCTTTTTTTTTGTTCCACATAAATACTAAAATAGTGTTCTGTAGTTCTGTGAAGAATGTCAATAATAGTTTAATAGAAGTAGCATTTAATCTATAAATTGCTTTGGGCAGTATGACTGACCATTTTAATGACATTGATTCTTCCTATCCATGGAATGTTTTTCCATTTGTTTCTGTCATCTCTGCTTTTTTGAGCAGTGGTTTGTAGTTCTCCTTGTAGAGATATTTCACATCCCTAGTTAGCTGTATTCCTAGGTATTTAATTCTTTTTGTGTCAATTGAGAATGGTGGTTCGTTCCTGATTTAGATCTCACCTTTACTATTGTTAATGTATAGAAATGCTAGTGAATTTTATGCAAAGCTTTTTGATCCTGAGACTTCACTGAAGCTGTTTATCAGCTTAAGAAGCTTTGGGCTGGGTGTAGTGGCTTGCACCTATAATCCCAGCACTTTGTGAGGCCAAGGCAGGTGGACCACGTGTGGTCAGGAGTTCAAGACCAGACTGACCAATACAGTAGAACCCCGTTTCTACTAAAAATATAAAATTAGCTGGGTGTGGTGGTGTATGCTTGTAATCCCAGCTACTTGGAGGGCTGAGGCAGGAAAATCACTTGAATTCAGGAGGCGGAGGTTGCAGTGAACTGAGATGGTGCCATTGCACTCTAGCCTGGGCAACAAGAGCGAAACATTGTCTCAACAAATTAAAAAAGAAAAGAAAAGAAGAAAGAAGCTTTGGCACTGAGATTATGGGGTTTTCTAGGTAGAGAATCATGTCGTCAGCAAATAGAATTAGTTTGACTTCCTTTTGTGCCATTTGGATGTGCTTTATTTATTTCTCTTGCCGGATCGCCCTGGTCAGAACATTCAAAACTGTGTTAAATAGGAGTGGTGACAGACTGTATCCTTATCTTGTGCTGATTTTCAGAAAGAATGCTTCTAGATTTTACCCGTTGAGTATGATATTGGCTGTAGTTTGTGATATATGGCTCTTATTATTTTGAGGTGTGTTCCTTCAATACCTAGTTTATTGATAGTTTTTAAGATAAATAGATATTGAATTTTATCAAAAGCATTTTCTGCATCTATTGAGATAACCATGTGGTGTTTGTCTTTAGTTCTGTTTATATGATAAATTACATTTATTGATTTGTAATGTTGCACCAACTTGCATCACAGAGATGAAACATACTTGATCATGGTGGATAAGTTTTTTGATGTGCTGCTGGATTCAGTTTGCCATTATTTTGCTGAGGATTTTTGTATCAATGTTCACTGGATATTGGCCTCAAATTTTCTTTTTTGTTGTATCTCTGCCAGGTTTTGATATCAGGATGATGCTGCCTCACAGAATGAGTTATTTCCTCCCTTTCTTAAAATAACTTTACATATACTAAAATTTTGTTTTGTAGAATGGCAATCTAAATTTCACCCTAACATAGTTCTTTTACTAAATTCATTCCTGTATCTTTATCGTATGATGTATATAATAAAGAAAATAAGAAGTGTTACAAAGCTAATAACTAAGTGGAAAAGTGAAAAATGTAAATAAATGCTAATCTCATTTGTGTAAAATTATCAATTCTTTTCTTCATCCTGTATCCTCTTTTTCTTGCTTCATCCTATGCATAGCCTATTCCTCACTTTCAGTCAATTTATGTTTGCACAGGATTATTCACCAAATAGAAACTAAATTAAAACCCTGGCAAGTCCCTAGTTTCTTCTTCCTCATTGTATCACAGTACTGCTTTCCCTATATCTCTGAACTTTTCCTTTTAGACAACCATTTCCTACTTCCTATCCCCTAAATGCATAGCTGTAGCTATAGATATATGGAAATAGATGTATTTCAACAAGTCTGACTTCAAAGGATAACACTGATCAATGTCATCTTCCAAAGGTCAAATTTCTACTTGGGAAGATACTAAGGGTGGCATTCATTTGACGCATTCTGGTAGTCCAACAGCTGGTCTTCCAGAAACATCAAATAATCCTTTCAATAAACATTTGCTAGGGACCTTCTAGTGCCAGGAAAAGTACTAAACATTGGTGATAAAAGGATAGGTAGTTGAACAATTCTTCTGATTTAACAAAGAATAGTACCATCTCAAGTGTCCAGCCAAAATGCCACTCTAAAAGAAGGGAGAAAAGACCCACAGTGATTCTTCCAAAAATATTATTAAGAGCATGGCAGGGAAAGGAGTATAAAGAATAGCAGTGAACAAACAATGAAGCTAAGCATGACTTTAGGTTGAAATAATAACTAAACATAAAAGTAAAATTTTGCATATAAAATTTCAAACCTAATAATATAAGTGTCAAAGAACAAGGGAAATGTAAACATGTTCTCATTCTTCCCCTTTTCAGGGGAATAATTTTGATGCTGAATATAAATATCTACTTCTAACTATTAATATATGTATAACTAAATATGCTCAAGAATGCACAAATAGGATGTAAATACTTATCAAAAACACTTGTGTTTGCTGGGTGTGCTGACTAACACCTGTAATCCCAGCACCTTGGGAGGCTGAGGGTGGATTGCTTGAGCCCAAGAGTTTGAGACAGGCTGGGGGAACATGGCAAAACTCTGTCTCTACAAAACATACAAAAATTAGCATGGCGTGAATGCACACAACTATAGTCCTAGCTACCCAAAAGGCTGAGGTGGAAAGATTGGTTGAGTGTGGGAGGATGAGCCTGTAGTGAGCAGTGTGAGCAGTGATTACACCACTGCAGTTCAGTGTGGGTGACAGTGAGAACTTGTCTCCAAAAAAAAAAAAAAAAAAAACCAGAAAGAAAACTGTGTTTATAAACTGTGTATATACTTTGATTTAACAAAGTATAATAAATTAAATCAAAGGCAAAATGACACAAAAATGCAGAGCATAGTAAAGAGAAAGTTATTAAGATTTTAGGGATAAGTCCCACTGTTTTAATAATCAGAAAAATGTGAAAGTAGTTAAAAAAAAAAAAAGGAAAACATACATTTACAAAAACAAGATAGTTATAATTTAGAATCAACACTTCAATGCTGAAAATTTGAAACTGGATAAATATAAACTACTAAATACTCTTAAAAAGTAGAAAACTAAAACCTAAAAGTAGAAAAACGAATAAAGTAAAAATTATAATTATCACCATCATTATCATTATCAAGCACAATTCATGTGTGTGTGTGTTGAGATGGGTAAATTCTACCTATGTTTTTCCAAATTCGGATAATTTCCATTTTAAACAATTTTTTTAGAGTATATAAAAAGATGATAGAATTCTCAGCTCAACAAGAGAAACTAACATAAATCTGATGACAAAATTGATAAGCAAAACTCAGAAATCAAAGCCTAGAAAAATAGATATAATAACCATAAACGAAATATTGGAAAGTTGACTATACCAGAAGTGTGAGTAAATAAGAGTAAGCTGTGTGTGAAGATGAGATGAGTTGGGATATTACCTGTTAGAGTTGCCTGTCTTAGAGCAGAGATCTTCCTCTGTGAAGATCCATGCTGGTTTTAGGTTTGGTAGGAGAAGAAACCTTAGAACTCAACTGTGATGGTTTTGGGTTTTTTTTTT
>NW_016107490.1:115195-143465 GCF_001604975.1 Cebus imitator
TTTTTTGAGATAAGAGTCTCACACTGTCACCCAGTCTGGAGTGCAGTGGTGAGATTTCGGCTCAATGCAGCCTCCGCCTCCCGGATTCCAGTGATTCTCCAGTCTCAGCCTCCTGGGTGGCTGAGAGTATAGGTGTGCACCATCACACCCAGCTAGTTTTTGTATTTTTAGTAGAGACAGGGTTTCACCATATTGGCCAGGCTGGTCTTGACTCATGACCTCAGGTGATCTGCCTACCTTGGCTTCCTAAAGTACTAGGATTATAGGTGTGAGCCACTGCGCCCTACCAATGGTTTCATTTTTTAATTTCAATGATGCAGAAAGACTGCATCAATCACTTAAGAGCTGGAAGGGGACTAAACATAACACACTAGAGAAAAGTCATGTAATTGCTGGGCACTACTGGGCAGTCCATGTGAGGTTATGATCATAAGTTTAAAGTGTTATTAGTATCTTTTTGTGTTTTTCTTGATATTGTAATTTTATTTTCGTACTCATAATATTTCTCTTGATCTGGCTTATTTTTAAAAAATGATTGTTCAAATTTCATACATGTAAGTCTTGGTTGAGAACATGAATTGGAACTTTTTTAATGTCTTTGTTGTTACTGCTGTAAATTTATTTTAGAAAACTAGTTTTCTTCTTCTTCAGAGTCATTAGATCCCAAATTTACTTTTTAAAACATCTATGTTAATTATAAATATGCTTGCAAATACATTGATTTTCTTTTGATCATTCTTATTTTTGGAGAGCTCTGAGCTCTCCAGTGCATATTAGTAGAACTCTTTTATCATCCAGTTAATTTTCTTTATTTAAATGTAAATTGCAGTTTCACTGGCAGGGGAATGCTGAGTGTGCCCACTAAGATTTCTTTAATTCTGAGGTTTATCTACTAAAAGTTTTTTGAAAGAATTGTAATAAAGTGGTTTTCCTAGTTCTAGCACTCATCTATTTTTGTCTGCTTTTACACTCATGTTAATTTTCTTGGAAATCTTATAGAAAACCACACATTTATAATTAAATTCCATCATATAAATCCATAGTCCAAATAGTTTTCTGATTATAAAGGTAAATATTGGTGTGGTATGTTGGGGGAGATGTACTTCCAGTTTCTCTGTGATAAAGAAGACCTATGAAATGTCAGTCTTTTCATACATATCCACTTTTTCCTTTCATATATATCACACATAGACATCAAACAGGGGAGCAAATAAAATTACTCATAACTTATGCTCAAAGCATAAGTAGGAGACAAAATAATAACAACACGAACTTTGATACACATATAAGTAGAAAAATAAACATCAAAACCCAGCAGAGTCTTGAGTCGTCACCAAAACAGAAAGGTAAATGATGATTGGTAGGAGACAGTGAAGAGGAAGTGGGCGTCCATTAGTGCTGGAACACAGAAGAAATCTTTCTCACCCGAGAAAGTGTGACACGTATGCTAATTTAAGAATACTGAAAACAAGTCTGAAACATGAATCAGACCACTGGCAACTAGGAAATCTTTTGACAGAGAGATGAAAACATTTCATGAGAATATTATCCTGGGATGCTTGGTGTTTAGCAGAAAAAAAGAAAGAAACCACAGTAAAGAACCACACTCCTGTGAAAGAATAAATCCTCCCCTAGCCATAAAAGGGGTCCATTTGGTATAGTAACTGCACTTCACTTAACCAACAGAAAAGCACACCTCTGAATGTTGGAAAACTATTAAACCCCTATCTCACATCATTCCTTTTACTGGCTGGTGCAGAAAAATATGAAATAGTTAGAAAGGTACTGAACACCAGGCAATATTAATAAATTGCAGTAGTAGAAGAAAACAGACCATGAAAATTTAAACAATCTTTCTCAACTTCCAACTATGAAGCAGAAAAACCTTTAGCATGACAATTCTACCTGATTAAAATATGCTTAAACAGAAATACACTGATATAAAAGGCAACACATTTCAAACAAAAATTTTTAAAAATCAAAATGAAAAGTGAAGAAAAAAGAAAGACATTGAGGAAAAAACAAAATTATTTCAGAAATATTAACTTAAAAGATTCATAAGAAAGGATGGATTTGATAGAAAAATAGTCAAAGCAATTTAATATATGAATCAGTAGTTAAAAGTAGAAATACTAAATAAAAATGAATGTGGCTATAAAAAATGATAGCTACATAAACTAAGCAAAAGTTATTCAACATATATTTAATTAGAGAGACTAGTAAAAAAAATCATGGAAAATAACTAATATGTAAAACATGGAGTTAAAAATGTTTTTAAATAAAAGAAATTCTGCACTGACTTTGAAAATTCTGTGTACTTGGGAATAACTGAAATATTTCAGCCGATTCTGAGAATATTCTAAGTAATAGAATGTAAAGGTAAAGAAAAAATAATTTTGACTTTATAGATATATAACTCACTATTAGAAAATGCAACAATTTTAAACAACTCAAGAAAGTTTGAACTAAAATTTTTATATTTGACCAATCTGTATCATATGAAGTCTACAAAAAGATAGCTTAAGACCTGAAAAGACTCAGGAACACTCTGCCTTGAGCCTTGTGAGGATGAGCTTACTCCATCGCAGGTTACCTGGAGGTATCAAAAAATAAAAATAAAAAAGTGGTCGGGGCAGGTGGGGGCTGATAATAAATATTAAACTTTTAGAATTTTAAGTATTAATCTAAATCAAAGTGGGCTATAGGTAAATGTTGTGTATTTTATGTATAAAGTAGAAATTATATAGCCCTCAAATTGGGTGAGAAATAAGAGAGAAAGAAGGGAAAGTAGGATGAATTTTTGGATATGGCACAAAGAATGGTATACTGGAGTGGGCTCAGATGAGTTTGAAAGAAGTGATTATGCAAATCTGTGTTTCTGACCCTGAATGCATTTAGTGACATCATGTTGGTTGCTTGACACTGGCCATAGTAGGAATATTTCCATCATTGAAATCAACACACCATAGCTTTTTCTCTCCCAACTCCTGTGAATATCAGTTGGTAAAGATTTGCAAGTATTCCACTGTGCATAGATATTAGGCAGGTAATAATAAAAAAGAATTTAAAATTAATAAACCAAATAATATGTTCAGGTTAAAAAAAAAGAAGAAAAGAAGAAAAAGGAAAAGAAGGAAGAAGAGAAGAAACAGAAAGAGAAAGAGAGAAAGACCAAGAGAAATATAAAAGTCATTAATATAAAGGTAATAACTAGTTAAAACTACAAATCCTCCAAATTCCAAATTAAATTTCAATATAGCAAAACAGAATCAAACATAATAAATATAACAAAATCTACATAGCTGTAATACATAAATCTTAGTTCAAATACAATTGTCACACTAGAAATACAAATAGGCTTACTAAATCTATTAACAGAAAAAGGTTTTCTGATCTGGATACAAAGAGAAGTCCAGTTCAATGCCATATAATTAGTACTGCAGATAAATTAAATAAATCTATTTAAAAAGATTTTGCAAAAGGTGTTGTGGGCAGGAATTGGGGTGGTGGCAGAATAAGTATACCAGGAAAATGCAAACATTAAGAAAAAAGTGATTTTAGTTCTGATAACAGAGAAAGAACAATTCAAGACAAAAAGCATGAAATGAGGCAACAAATGATATTTAATAATGATTAAGACTGCAATTCACAGTAGATATATAAGAATTATCTATATCTACGCCTATGCAACAAATAGCACAATAAATATAGAAAGAAAAAATATTTTTTAAATCAGGGATTAATAAAAACAAAACCACAAATAGAGATTGCAATCACTTCAAGAAAGGTCAAGCGACCTCAAACAATATCACGAATAAGGTAAATCTTGAATTTTATAATTTGATAATAAAAAACACAGTTCATAAACATACTCTGAACATTTACAAAACATGGCAACCTTTAAAATACCTCTATAATTTCTGGGAATAAGATAAAATGTCAACATTATATCATCTCAAAGCAATAAAAATTGAAGAAAAAGCATAAATGAAATTGTCCTTCTTTGTGTAATATTTTAAAATCATTATTAACCAACCTTTGTATAAATGATGACTAAAATAAAATGTAGAGAATTTCTTAAAATTAGTGATGTTGAAACCCTACAAATTACAACATTTTTGTGGTCCAACTAAAGAAGTGATCATAGGAGAATTTGTAGCCTTAAATACTTCTATAAATAAAAGCTAAATAAAATAATTGAAAACATTTCCTTCTCAAAATGTGAAATAAATGAACAAGCAAACAGATTACAAAAACGGAAAAATTTGATATAAAAAGTACAGGAAAGAATGAGATAAAAGCTAGTAAAAGGAGTAGAAATGAAAACATAAAAGGAAAAATGTAGCTTTTCAGTCAATAAATAGGCAAAAAAAAAAAATAATTCAATCAAGTAAAAACAAAGTACAAGTGTAGGGAATAACTGAAGTAAAAAAAAATAACTACAATAAAGTTAAGGAAATAAATATTACAGAATGACAATTACAAACTGATAAATAAGATAGATAGATCTATTTCACAGAAATCTATGTAAAAACATTTGAAAATCTGCGTAAGATCATTTGATAAAATGAATAATCTCTTTATAAAAATACAGTCGTGAAAATTAACCCCAGGAGGCAATGATGGTATATACATGAATTTATGCATTTGTAAATATTCATAGACCTACATATCACAATGAATAACTGAATACTCTGAATAGTCACAAAACATGGCAATATTTAAGGTCACCAATATTCTGCATAGAAGTAACAAATTTTCTGTATAGAAAAATTCCAAATAATACAAGTAGAGTTCAGCAGTACCCACTTCCCTTGAGAATAAACTGACCATAGTGACTCACTGTGAATGAATACAGTAGGTAAAGAACCAAATAATAACTTTATAGATAAAAAACGTAACAAATATTGCCTTGACCAAACAAGTAAAGTTAGCATCATCAGTGACGTCAAGTGGACTTCATGTATGATCTGAAATTCAAAATATATTACCGACATAGTAAAAGGCTTATACACTAAGAATTACAAAACTTCGATGAAAAAAATTAGAGGAGATACAAATAAATGGAAAGACATTCTGTATTCATGAATTGGAAGACTTAATTTTGTTAACGCTCTATATAATATCCAAAGCTATCTATAGATTCAATGTGTTTTCTGTCATAATGTCAATGACATTTTTCATAGTGATAGAAAAGTAATTCTAAAATGCATACGGAAGCACAAAAGATGCTAGATAGGCAAAGCAATCTTGAGAAAGAAAAACAAAGCTGAAAGTATCACAATTCTGACTTCAAAATATATTCCAAAGCAACAGTAATAAAAGTAGCATGATAATGGCATAAAACCAGACATATGGATCAATGGAACAGAATAGAACTGAAATCTAAGAAATAAACCTCACCCTAATTCTATCAATTGATCTTTGACAAGGATGACGCTAAGAATACACGATGAGGAAAGAATAGTATCTTCAACAAATGGCCATGGGAAAACTGTATATCTACACAAAAATAAGGAAATTGGGCTACTTTTTTGCATTATACACAAAAGTCAGGTCAAAATTTATTAAAGATTTAAACAGAAAGCTTAAAAGTCGAAAAATCTTAGAATAAGAAGAGAAAAAGATTTATGGCATTGGTCCAGACAATAATTTCTTGAATATGAGACAAAGAGAACAAGAAGCTAAAGCAAAAAAAAAGACACTGGATCTATATCAAACCAGAAGTCATCTGCAAAGCAAAGGAAACAATAAACAAAGCAAAGGCAATTGCCAGAGTGGGAAAAAAAATATTTGCAAGTCGTATATCTGATAAAGAGTTAACACTTACAACTGCTACAAAGAGAATAAAATACCTATGAAAACAACTTACAAAGGATTTGAAGGATCTCTTCAAGGAGAACTACAAATCACTGTGCAAGGAAATAAGAGAGGATAGAAACAAATGGCAAATATTTCATGCTCATGGATAGGAAGAATCAATATTTTAAAAATGGCCATACTGCCTAAAGTAATTTATAGATTTGATGCTATTCTCATCAAGCTACCAATGACTTTCTTCACATAATTAGAAAAAACTACTTTAAATTTCATATGGAACCAAAAAGCCTATATAGCCAATGAACAAAATTAAAAGCAAATGAACAAACCTGAAGGCATCACCCTATCTGACTTCAAACTATACTACGAGGCTACAGTAACCAAAACAGCATGGTACTACTATCAAAACAGATATATAGTCCAATGGAACAGAACAGAGACCTCAGAAATAACATCACACATCTACAACTATCCAATCTTCAACAAACCTGACAAAAGCAAGCAATGGGGAGAGGATTCCCTATTCCACAAATGGTGCTGTGAAAACTGGCTAGCCATATACAGAACACTGAAACTGAACCCCTTCCTTAAAATTTATACAAACAATAACTCAAGATGGATGAAATACTTAAATGTAAAACCCCAAATCATAAAAACTGTCGAAGAAAACCTAGGCAATACCATTCAGGACACAAGCACGGGAAAAAGACTTCATGATGGAAATACCAAGAGCAGTTGCAACAAAAGCCAAAATTGATAAATGGGATTAAACTAAAGAACTTCAGCACAGTAAAAGAAACTAGCATCAGGGTGAACAGGCAACCTACAGAATGGGAGAAAATTTTTGCAATCTACCCACTGACAAATGTCTAATATCCAGTATCTACTAAGAACTAAAACAAATTTACAAGAAAAGAACAAACAATCCCATGAAAATATGTGCAAAGGATATGAATAGATGCATCTTAGAAGACATTTATGTAGCCAACAAACATGTGCAAAAAAGAGCACATCAAAACCACAATGAGATACTATCTCACACCAGTGAGAATAATGGTTATTAAAAATTCGGAAAACAATAGATGTTGGTGGGGCTGTGGAGAAATAGAAATGCATCAACAATGTTGGTGGGAGTGTACATTAGTTTAACCATTGTGAAAGACAGCGTAGAAATTACTCAAGTATCTAGAACCAGAAATACCACTCTACTGGGCAATCCCATTACTGGATATATGCCCAATGGATTATAAATTATTCTACTATAAAGACACATGCACACATGTGTTTATTGCAGCACTATTTACAATAGCAAAGACTTAGAACCAACCCAAATGCCTATCAATGATAGGCTGGATAAAAAAAATGTGGCACATATACACCATAGCATACTGTGCAACCATAAGAAGAATGAAATCATGTCCTTTGCAGGGACATGGATGAAGCTGGAAGCTATCATTCTCAGCAAACTAACACAGGAACAGAAAACCAAACACGTGTTTTTACTCATAAGTGGAAGTTGAACAATGAGAACACGTGGACACAGGGAAGGGAACAAAACACACCAGGGCCTATTGTGGGGTAGATGGAAAGGGGAGAGAGAGTATTAGAACAAATATCTAATGCATGCAGGACATAAAATCTGGAAGATGTTTTGATAGGTACAGCAAACTACCATGACACATGTATACCTATGTAACAAACCTGCACATTCTGCACATGTATACTGGAACTTAAAGTAAAAGAAAAGAGAGAGAGAGAGAGAAAGAGAAAAGAGTTAATATTCAAAATATATTAAAAATGATTATGACAAATATTACATTAAAAGGAGAAAAAGGCTAATCTACTTGATATATAAGGAGCATTTTAAAATCTTTTAAAACAAAATCTAATAAAGTAGACCCCCAAATATGCAAAACCATGAGGAAACAGTTTACAAAATAAGATTTACATTCAAAAAAAGCTTACATTTGAACATTTAAAAGACATTCAACTTTTCTCATAATAAAATATGAAGATTCAAATTAGACTTAGATACTATTTCTTTCTCACAAAATTAGCAAAAAATTTTAAAACTAAACAACATGCTTTGTTGATAAGATTATAAGAAAATAGTCATCTCATTTGCTCATGTGCGAATGAAAAGTTGAACCACACATATGAGAAATTTGGCAATTAACACAAAATTACCCTTTGCTACTTCGAAAAATTTATGTTAGCTACTTCATACTATGAAATAACATATGTTCAAAGTTATTTGCAATGGTATTCTATGTAAAAGCAAATATTAGAAAAATACTGATATTTGTAGGAAACTGAGTATAAACAATTTGAAGTTGTGATAATAATTAGAAAGATTCACATGAGCTCATAGTGACTAATTTCAGGATACAGTGTTAAGTAAATGTAAGTATTTAAAAGTATAAGGAACCCCAAGTATATTTATATATTTAATTTCAGTGAAAACTCCCTGTATCTTAATTTTTTTCTATTAAATTTAAATTATTTCACATGGAGTTTGAACTTGTAATCAAAGAATGTCGATTAATACACTAAGAAAATTCTCAATGTATAGGATAACATCCACATTCACATTTTTCATTTTTCAAGATAAGGTGAAATCACAAATAGAACTTTGAGAAATCACCTACTCAATTTGATATAGCTCCAACAACCTCAAGGGGACTCTGTGTTGAAGGAAGCAATTTTCTTTTTTTTCCAATCTCATTTTCTCTTATTTTCCTTGTCTTTTTTGTTTGTTTTTTACTCTATGATCATCTTGACAAATGTCAACTTTTACATAAATGTCTGCATGTCAAGTGATAAGAATGAGATTAAGACATCTATATGTTCTCTAGAAAGCCAAGCTACAGATATTAGTGTTGAAATAAGTAGCTAAGATTTACTAAGAAACAAATACAATAACTACTTAAAATATAAAGCTTCCTGAAATTATATTTGGAAATAAAAAATAAAATGTGCCTTATTAATTTTTTTAAAAGAACTACATTTTGCTGCTGGGAAATTACTATTTCTGAAAGGTTAGAATGTTATTTTGGAATGCTTATGGCAACCATGATCACATTGACACTAGTTTGACTATCTCCAGGTTGGGAGCAGGGATCAGATGGGAAAGGTAATTATAAGCTCCTTGAGGTAATTTATTCTGACCCTTTAATGTCTGATGATACATTAATGAGGCAATTAAAATCTCTAGGCTGAAAAGCAAGTTAGGTTATATTACAACCAAAGTTGGTAAAGAAAAACCAAATAGAGTATTCTTAACAGAATTCACTCCTCTTACGTGACACTACACTTAGACAAGGTCACATTTGAGATATTTTTTATAAGGCCTCTAAGTTTTCCTACTTTATACACCCTGTTTTACCTCTCTATGTTAATAACCAAATTTCTCAAAAAGTATCAAGGGAAAATTTGAATTTGTGTGTTTCGGAAAGAAATTTAGCTCATATTTAAACTTGAGAATCTGATTCTCAGGAACTTTACGTCTCTTGGCAGTTCTATGTATCTATCTATGTAACCATGTATCTATATATCTATTTATCTATCTATCATCCATCTATTATCTGTTTAATTTATTTTATTATTTTAGGTTCAGTGAGTACACATGCAGGTTTGTTACATGGCTAAATTTTGTGTCACTGAGGGTCGGTATATGAATAAACCTGTTACCCATGTAAAAGAGCATAATTTAAATCTCTTAGAAAATATCTAGGAAATGGTGCTCAAGTACATTTTGCTTTTTTTACAGCATACACTTTTGCTTCTACAAGCTATATATACAAATAAACTTTCCCTGGAAATAATTTAACAGATATCTTAGCTTTTTCCATTTTGAGGGGGTAGTAGAAAAAGTTTCCTGAATACTCCAAGATAGTCAAAAGGGCTTTCAGAGGAAAAAGCTCATTTACATATTCTGACATATCTTGTAAGTGCAAATTATTAGCAAGCATAATTACCTTGGAATTCATATCTATTTGGTAGTATAGGAAAAATTTTAAAAGGGAGAGGAAAGTAAACTTCTGCCTGCAAGGAAAAAAGAATGAGAAAAGTATGATGTTAAGTGTGAAAGGACTCGACTAACTACATGTTTATAATTTATCCTCGGATGTTCCAACAATGTAAGATGTTATCTAAATAAATGCTCTTTAGTTTTATAATAGTCAATTGACTTGAGAGTATGTGGAAATATTCTCCATTTTCTCTGATTAAAATATTTTAGTTTGTTAAATTATTATTCGTTTTTGAGACAGAATCTCACTCTATTGCCTGGGCTGGAGTGCAGTGGTGTGATCATGGCTCACTGCAGCCTTGAATTCCCAGGCTTAAATGACCCTCTTGCCTCAGCCACCCAGGTAGTGGGGACTATAGGCATGCATCATGTGCCCATCTAGTTATACATTTTTCTTTTTAGAGATAGGGTCTCACTATGTTGTCCATACTCATCTTGAACTTCTGGCTCAAGCAATCTTCTTGTTTCTGCCTCCCAAACTGTTGAGATTGCAGACACAAGCCACTGCATCCATCCACAATTATTACTACTAAACAGGAAATGACTTGCATATCATTTTTGTTAAAAAAGCAAATTTTCAACATTAAAAATATAGATACAACTTATCAAAATTTAATTTTAAATATTGAATTTTTTCAACCCTGGAAAATTCAAGCTATTAAGGGAACATTTATATTTAACTTTCAAAAAACACCCTTATTTTTCAGACTTGGAAAGTAATACCTGTATTTTTTTCAATGTGCAGTCTACCCTATATTTATAATTTTATGATATCCTGAAAACTGAAAGTAAATCTACTAAATGCAGTGCTTCTGCAATGACTAGTGTCAGTGAATCCAGGTGTGTACAATTATTCTAAGGGTTATCTTAAGTTTAAAGTTGTAATAATGGAGAATTTTTCAGTTGTACTTGGTTTCTTAACAATCTCTGATAAGGAGTCAAATCTAACTTACTGGTTTAGTTAAGAAAAAAAACAAGGATAACCTAGAGCCCTCAGAGTTAGAAATTATTTTTTGTTCTCACCATCAACTAGGACTTTCTAACTTTGCTTCGGCCTATGTTATTTCTGCAGAATGTACTTAATAGCATCAGACAACACAATTTCAACTGCTCTGTATAGTAATAACTAGTTTCATATTGAACACTGTAAATTACAATTCAATACATACTTAGAGCTAGGTAAATATAGCTCTTGGTTTTCTGACTTTCATTGAAAGAAATGTGAAGATGTAAGGAATCTAAATAATATTGATGCCACTTACTTGACATTCTCAGAATAATACCTAGCCACAAATATTATTTTAAAACTTTATTATCTGTCTAAATCTTGAGACTTGTTTCTGATGGATTCTAAAAGCAGCTGTCAGTATTATGTTTTTAAGATGCTAAATTGTTGTTATAACAGAAATTTCATTAAACCTGAAAATGTTTTAGAGGGATAGGCATTTTCTAGAAATTCTGTACATGGAATAAAAAGTCATAAGATCCTCCCGTGTTGACTTACAGAATGCAGTGCAAGTAAATTAATCATTTTTGCTGTCTCTGACATGATAAAGTTGTTTGGCACAAATGAAGGCATATACAAAATTGATGGGCAATTTCTTTAGAATTACAATGGAGATGGGATGAACTGCCAAGATTTCTTTTATGAAACAATCTCACAAGTGTCTCTTGGGCTGAAATTCTTGTCAGAAAATGTTTAACTCAGGCTGTGCTACTTGTTTAAAAAATGCACATCTAGTGTACACACCCAGCTGAAATCAGCCAACAAATATCAGATTTCTATTCTTAATTATCCAAAATATAATTAATTCTAATAACATGGAATAAGCTCTTGGATGGGTTAGGAGTTGAGTTGTTATCTCAGCTAGACCTCTATTATTCACTGTATAATCTGTGCCATGACTCCAAACCTGTCTGGTTTTCACTCTCTCAGCTATAAAAGACAAAAGGTGGTTTGAATCACTGGTTTTCCACTTCATAATCTGTTATGGGTTAAACTGTGGTTCTCCCAACATTTATATGTGGAAGCCATAACTCCCAGTACTTCAGAATGTGATCTTACTGGAAAATAGGGTTGAGGCAGATATAATTAATTAGGTTAGAAGGAAGTCATACTAAAGTAGGTTGGGTCCCTTAATCCAATAAAATTAGTTTCAGTTAGGAATAGTACAGTAAAGTGGGACAACCAGTTAACAAAGAGTGAGAAAAGACATGCCAGTCAATTTCGCTTTGACAAATCAAGATTATGTTTTATCATGAATCATGATATAACTACTCTTTAATTGCAGACAGCACAAGTTTAAAATTTTTTTGCTTTTCTTTAGGAATTATTTATTTTAACTAGAAAAGAATCACACGTCATATTTTATAAATGATATTTAGTGGGAGAAAATTCTAGCATATTCATGCAGATAGGGCTATAGTATGATAAGCTGAAAATGAGCACCCAAAGATACCCAGATCCTAATCCGTGGAATTTTCAAATATTTTCTTATAGCAATAAAGATATTATAGATATGATTTCATCAAGAACCTTAATATTGAAAACTGATTATAGATTATCTGAGTGGGCCTTAAACATAACCACAAGCATCCTAATAGGAAGGCATCAAAGGGAGATTTCATTCTATAAGAGGGATAGATGTGATGACAGAACAAGAGATTGACATGATGTGATGAAGGATTATAAGCCCAGGATTTTGGGAGTCCTCCAAATGCTAAAAAAATAAAAGAAACGAACTCTCTCCTTAGAGCCTCCAAAAAGAACAAGCCCTACTTACACTACACTTTATTCAAGGGTAACTGGCTTTGAACTTCTGTCCTCCAGAACTTTAAAAGAATACATTTTTGTTGTTTTAAGCTGCTAAGTTACAGCAAGAGTGAAATAATACATATAACATCTCTCACACTCCTTTTCTGAATTAGAATTCTTTCCTTTCCCCTTTCTGTATATGTCCCTCTCAATCTAAAACAGTATAGGCGGCTTTAGCCAGATCACTCCAATCTTTTCCAACTCAATGAGAATGATTCATTAATAGGCAAGGAAGCTTTTCCTCTTTGGTCTACTGTGAAAGAGGAAGTTTTATACCTGTTTAACTCAAAGTAATGATGGGTAGATACCTACTGTATACATAATTAATTACCAGAAACACTATGAATATGAAATGGGGATATCATTGAACTATCAACTTAATACATAGCAACAGCTCCTACTATTGGACAGTCACCAAGAGAGAGGGGTTTTGTGAGACCTTTCAAATCATACTAGGTCATATTAGGGGTTGCACAAATTGGAAGATATAAATCAGAGGATATAAGTTGTCTGAATCATTGAAATTACACTTACTGAAATAAATGTCCATTCTGTTTTTCAACTTAAAAGCAAAAATTGTATGAATCTTAAGAATTCTCAATTTTCAGTCAATGAAAAGCACTGCCAACCTATCTGGTGATTGCCATTAATTAGAGTTAAAATGTTCTTTTTAACTTTTATTTACATTTTAGGGGTACTCATGCAGGTTATAAGATCAATTACATGTCATGGGAGTTTGATGTACAGATTATTTTGTCACCCAGGTAATAATCATATTGTGCTATAGATAGTTTTTTGATCATCTCCCTCCTCCTGCCCTCCACCCCAACATAGGCTGTGGTATCTATTGTTCCCTTCTTTGTGTCCATGTGTATTCAAAATTCAACTCCTACTTATAAGTGAGAACATGGAGTATTTGTTTTCTGTTTCTTCATTAGTTTGCTTATAATAATGTTCTCTAGTTTCATCCACGTTGCTGTAAAGGACATGATCTCATTCCTTTTTTTATGACTGCATAGTATTCCATGGTGTATATGCCCCACATTTTCCTTATCCAATCTACCATTGACGGGCATTTAGGTTGATTCCATGTCTTTTCTATTGTGAATAGGGCTGCAATGAAGGTACGTGTATAAATGTCTTTATGGCAGCATAATTTAAATTCCTTTAGTTATACACCCAATAATGGGATTGCTGGATCAAATAGTAATTCTGTTTTAAGTTATTTGAGAAATTGTCAAACTGCTTTCCACAATGACTGAACTAATTTACATTCCCACCAGCAGTTTATAAGCATTCCCTTTTCTCCACAACCTCACCAGCATTTGCTATTTTTAATTATTTTAAAGTAGCCATTCTGACTAGTGTGAGATGGTATCTTATTGTAGTTTGATTTCCATTTCTCTAATAATCAGTGATGTTGAGTATTTTTTCTTATGTTTGTTGGCCACATGTATGTCTTATTTCAAAAACTGTCTTTTCATGTGCTTTGCCCACATTTTAATGTAGTTGTTTTTTGCTTTTTAAATACATTATAGACTCTGGGTATTAGATATTTGAGGGGTGCATAGTTTGCAAATGTTTTCTCCCATTATGTAGGTTCTCTGTTTACTCTGTTGATAGTTTCTTTTGCTGTGCAGGAGCTCATTAGTTTAATTAGGTCTCATTTGTCAATTTTTGTTTTTGTTGCAATTGCTTTTGGCATCTTCATCATGAAATCTATGCCAGAGCCTATGTCCAGAAAGGTGCTTCCCAGTTTACCTTCCAAGGTTTCTATAGTTTTTCATTTCAGATTTACGTCTAATCCATCTTGATTTCATTTTGATATATAGTATATAGAAGTGGCCCAGTTTCAATTTTCTGCATATGCTAGCCAGTTATTCCAGCATCAGTTATTGAATAGGTGTCCTTTCCCCAGGCTTATTTTTGTTGACATTGTTGAAAATCAGATTGTTGTAGATATGTGGCATTTTTGCTGGGCTATGTGTCTATTTTTGTGCCACTACCATGCTGTTTTGGTTCCTATAGCCTTATAATATACTTTGAAGTCAGATAACATGATGAGTCCAGCTTTGTTCTTTTTGCTTAGGGATTGCCCTATTTGGGCTCTTTTTAAGTTTCATATAAATTTTTAAGTAGTTTTTTTTTTTTTAATTCTTTGAAGAATGTCATTGCCAGCTTGGTAGGAATAGCATTGAATTTCTATATTGCTTTGGGCAGTGTGGCCATTTTAACAATATTGATTTTTCCTATTCATTATCATGGAATATTTTCCATTTGTTTGTGTCTTATTTTTAATTCTGTGAACAGTGATTTGTAATTCTCATTATAGAGATCTAGATCATCTCTGATTAGCTGTATCCCTAGGTATTTTATTCTTTTGTAGTTATTGAGAATGGGATTATATTCTTGGCTCTCAGCTTGGATGTTGTAGTACATAGATATGCTACTGATTTTGGTACATTTGTTCAGTATCCTGAAAATTTGCTGAAGTTGCTTTTCAGGTCTATGAGCTTTAGAGTTGAGACTATTTGGTTTTCCAAGTGTAGAATCATATTACCTGCAAACAGAGATAGTTTGACTTCATTTATTCCTATTTGGATACATTTTCTTGCTTTCTCTTGCTTGACTGCTCTGGGTAGGATCTACAATACCATGTTAAATAAGACTATCAAGAGTGAGTATCCTTCTCTTGTTTCAGTTCTCAAGGGAATGGAGTCAAAGTATTTTTTTAAAAAATGTATTTCCAAAAAATAAAAATATATTTTCTGCCTTCACTCTATCATTCTTTTTGAAATGGTCATTGCAGGAGATATTTCTCCTGAGACAGGATAAGAGGAGATCAATTTTATTCAAAAAACTCAAGATTAGCCTCCAATAATTTTAATTTTTTTTAATAAAGGGATCATTTTATTCTGTGGAATAATAATTTCTTTTATTTTGTGATATAGTAAATAATATCAATGCATATTCTAATAATGCAACAACATAAGAAAGAAAAAAACCCGAGTTCAAATGGTTAAAATCCCATAATGAAGAGAACATTTCAAAATCAGGCAGAAAAAAATAATGTATTACACACAAGGAAAAATGTGGAATGCCTGCTGACTTTTTGCTGGGAATAAAGATTCAGAAGACAATAAAACAGTAAAATTAAAGTGATAAAAAGTATGTCAACACAAATTGAACAGCACTTCCCCAAAGGGTCTATTATTCTGTTGAAAATCTTTCTAAGGCAAAATAAAGAAAATTTGTCTCCAGCAGACCTGTACTGTAAGAAATGCTATAATAAATTCTTCAAGTGGAAAGCTAAAGGTAGCAGATAGAAACTTGTTTCTACACAAAGGAATAAACATTATTTAAATAGTAAACAAATGAAAAGAAGATGATAATATTTTCTTTATTTGATCCCTTAAAATGTAACTAACTGTTTAAAGCAAAAATAGCAACAATGTAGCATGCTTTATAACATATGTAAAAATAAAAGAAGTAATAATAATAGTACAAAAATGCAATAGGGTACTAAAAGAATGTTGCTAAATTTTAAAATATTTTCCATAGAGTAGAATAATATTATTTGCAGGATAACATAATAATTTTTTTTTTTTTTTTTTTTTTTGAGACGAAGTTTCGCTCTTGTTACCCACCCTGGAGTGCAATGGCTCGATCTCGGCTCACCGCAACCTCCGCCTCCTGGGTTCAGGCAATTCTCCTGCCTCAGCCTCCTGAGTAGCTGGGATTACAGTCACGTGCCACCATGCCCAGCTAATTTTTTGTAATTTTAGTAGAGACGGGGTTTCACCATTTTGACCAGGATGGTCTCGATCTCTTGACCTCGTGATCCACCCGCCTCGGCCTCCCAAAGTGCTGGGATTACAGGCTTGAGCCACCGCGCCCGGCGGATAACATAATAATTTAAAGATGTTTTCAGTAAGCATCAGAAAAAAAACAGTAAAATTAGAACAAAGTATTGGACTATCAGTCAAATAATGAAAATAAAATTGAATACAGCACTGAAAGATTAATACTGAAAGCAGACAAGAAAAGAAAGATAAGGAAGAACAAATGGAATACATAGAAAACACAAAGCAAGATAGTAGACTTCAACACCACTATATCGATGAATATATTAAATACAAATAAAAAATAGTCTTTCAGGCTGAATATTTCGAAAAACAGACCATCTATATGCTATTATGGGAAACACACTTAAAGATATTGATAAGTTAAAATTAAAATAATATAAAATATACATCATATAAACACCAATCATGAGAAAAATGGGGCTTTATTAATAGTATCTCAAGTAGATCTCAAAAAATAAATATCACCAAGGATAAAAAATGACATTTTATGATGATAAAACATCTGTAAAAAAGATGAAATAATTCCAAATATGTAATGCTTGCTAATAGTGTGTCAAAATAACATGAGTGAAAACAACAAAATTGAAGGAGAAATAAAATGCATCTACAATAGTTATTGGTGAGTACAACAATATTCTCTCAATAGTAGAGAAAGGCAGTAGACATAAGTTTATAGGAAAATATAAGACCTGAACAGCACTATCAAAAGACTTGAAATAATTAAATTTTTAGAACTCTACACTCAACTGTAGCAGAATATACATTCTTTAGAGTGAACATAGAACATTCGAAAGGATATTCATATACTAGTTCATGAAATAAAGTAAAGCAAAAATAGAGTTAAATTATAGCTGTAATTTGTAAGAAAAAATTACCTAGATGAAACACAAATATTTTGTGAATAGAAAAAAAAATAACAGTAAGAAAGCCCAAGGGACAAAGAATAAATCACTGGGGACATTGGCAAATCTGTTAAACTGAATGATATTGAAACACAAATGCCAAAACTTTATGAATGAAACTAACACAGTACTTGAGGAAATTTTATAATTTAAAAAATCTATATTAAGAAATATAGGGTCTAAGTCAGTTATCTAAGACATTTGCAGCTGGAAAAGAAAGAGCAAAATAAAACCACCATTAGTAGAAGAAATGAAATGATAAGGCTAAAGTGAACATTACTAAAGTACAAAAATTAAAGAGAAAATAAATGACATTCAAAGGTTTTTTTGGAAAGGATTAATAATATTCACAAATATCTATGTAGACTGATTAATAAAATGAAGATCTAAATGACCAATAGCAAATTATCCTTGTTTGCAGATGACAAATCTTGTATTTGGAAACCTAAAGGCTCAACTAAAAAACTAGGGGAGGGACAGTGGCAGGTAGGGAGTTGGGAGGGATAACATGGGGAGAAATGCCAGATATAGGTGATAGGTTGGAGGAAGCAAACCACATTGCCATGTATGTACCTATGCAACAATCCTGCATGATTTGTACATGCACACCAGAACATAAAGCGCAATTAAAAAAAACTATAAGAATTAATAAACAAATTCAGTAATTGCAAGATATAAAATCAATATATAAAATCAGTATCATTTCTATTTGCCAATAATGAACAATCTGAAAAAGAAATTTAAAAGTAATCCCATTTATAGTAGCCACACACAAAATTAAATACCCAAGAATTAACTAAAGAAGTGAAAGATCTCTATAACGGAAAGTGTAAAACACTGATGAAAGAAATTGAAAAGGACACGAAAAAATAAAAAAGAATATTCCATGTTTATGTATTAAAAGAACAAATACTGTTAGAATGCCCTTACTACCCAAAGCAATCACAGATTCAATGCAATCCCTATGAAAATACCAATGACATTCTTACAGAAACAGAAACAACAATCTTAAAATATAAATGGAACCATGAAAGACCCAGAATAGCCCAAGCTGTGCTAAGCAAAAAGAACAAAGCTGGAGGAATCACACTTTATGGCTTCAAATTATGCAATAGAGCTACAGCAATCAAAACAGCATAGTACTAGCATAAAAACAGACACCAGTAAAAAAGAATAGAGAACCCAGAAACAAATCCACACCCCCACAGAAATTCATTTATTAACAAAGATGCCAAGAATGCACATTTTATTGTTAGCTTCTTCAATAAATAGTCTGGGAAAATTTAATGTCCATATGAAGAAGAATAAAACCAGATTACTCCATTCTCTCTCCATATATAAAAAATCAAATAAAAATGGTTTAAAAATTTAAATCTAAGACCTGAAGCTATGAAACTAATACAGAAAAACATTGGAGAAAATATCTAGGGCATTGGTCTGGGTAAAAATTTCATGAGCAATACCATACAAGCACAGGCAGCCAAAGCAAAAATAAACAAATAAAATCACATCAAGTTTAAAAGTTTCTGTACCACAAGGCCACAGTTAAGAAAATGAAGAGATCATCCACAGAATGGGATAAAGTACTTGCAAACTACCCATCTGTCAAGGAATTAATAACCAGAATACATAAATGGTTCAAACTACCATATTATAGAAAAAATATAATAATCTCATAAAAATGGGCAGAATATTTGAATAGACATTTCTCAAAAGAAGAAATACAAGTGGCAAATAGTCATATGAAAAGGTTCTCAACATCACTGATCCTCAGAGAAATGCAAATCAAAACTACAATATGACATCAGCTTACCCCAGTTAAAATGGCTTATATCCAAAAGACAGGCAATAATAAATGCTGGCGAGAATGTGGGAAAAAGAAAAACCTCGTACACGGTTGGAGAAAATGTTAATCAGTACAACTACTATAGAGAAAAGTTTGGAGTTCCTCAAAAACCTAAAAATTCAGCTACCATATGATCCAGCACTTGCACTGCTGGGTATACACTCAAAAGAAAAAAAAAATCAGTATAGCAAAGAGATATTTGGAATCCTGTGTTTTTTGCAGCACTGCTTACACCAGCTAAAATGTGGAAGAAACAGGTGTCCACAAGTTCAGATGAATGGCTAAAGTAAAGTCGGTACATATACACAATAGAGTACTATTCAGCCATAAAAAGAAATGAGATCCAGTCATTTGCAACAATGTCAATGGAACTGGAGAACATTATGTTAAGTGAAATAAGCCAGGCACAGAAAGACATACACTGAATGTTCTCACATATTTGTGGGTTCTAAAAATCAAAACAATTGAACTCATGGACATCGAGTGTAGAAGGATGGTTACCAGAAACTGGAAAGGGTAGAGAAGGGTTTTGGGGGATGTGGGTGCCAAAAAAAAAAAAAAAATAGAAATAATGAATAAGACCTAGTATTTTGTAGCACAACAGAGTGACTATAGTCAATAATAACATCATTGTACATTTCAATATAACTTAAAGATTGTAACTGGATTGTTTATAGCTCTAAGGATACTGGAGGTGAGGAATACTCCATTCTCCATGATGTGCTGATTATATATGCATGCCTATATCAAAATATCTCCTGTACCCCATAAATAGTAGGGTACACCTACTATGTATCCACAAAAATTTTAAAAAATAAAAAAGACCAATATTAAGAATTAAAAAGGAAATATTACTGTAGATTATGAAGATATTTTTTAAAAGTTAGGGAATATTAAAAATTTTGTGATAAAAATTAGATTACAAAAAAATGCCCAATGTGAAGAAATGAGGAAAAGAAAACATAAGTAATGAAATACATTGGGAAACAAGGATAACAGAAACAGAATGATATACTTAAATATAATTTATCAGGAATTTCATAAGTAAATATTGTCTAATTCATCAAGGCTCAACAACCTGGATGAAATGCAAAACATTTTTAAGATATCATTACTAAAATATATTCAAGAATACGTGAAAAATGAATAGCCTAGAAGTATATTAAAAATAATGAATTCACAATTAAAAATTCATAAACCCTGGTCACTTTATTAGAAAACCCTTTCAAATATTTTAAAAAGATATAATAACAATTCTATTAAGAAGTCAGAAAATAGAGTAGAAAATAATACTTTCCAATTCATTTTGCTAGAGTAGTATTATGCTAATACCAAAAGCAGACAAAAACATTGTAAGAAACGGACATTGTAGGCAAACTTCCTCATGAATATAGATTCAAATAGGCTTAGAAAAATAATAACAAATTGCATCCAGCAAACTAATTTATTTCAACAATGAAAGATCAGTTGACATTGGAAAACCAAATCAATTTAATTTATCACATTAACAGAATAAAGAGAAAAGCCATAGGTCATTCCAACAGCTGCAGAGAAAGCATTTGTCAAAACTGGAAACACATTTATGTTAAAAACTTGAAGAAATACAAGAACAATGAAAAACATCTATCATAGAATTAAGAACAAGGCAAACAAATTGGTTATTCATTTAAAACAAACAAAAAGAAAGAAAGAAAGAAAGAAAGAAAGAAAGAAAGAAAGAAAGAAAGAAAGAAAGAAAGAAAGAAGAGACAAAACTTGGTTCTATAACTCATGCTAGACCCCCCAAAAACCAAATATTATTTTTTAAATTAAAACTATAAAATTTCCATTAGAAAACATAATATATAATTTTTGCAAAGTTGAGGGAAAAAATGTTAACATGTAAATTAAATATCAAAAATTTTAACTTTTGCACTTTAAAACACAGCATTAAAAATTAAAAGGTAAGTATTTACAATACTTATTTCAGTTGAAAGACTAGTATTCAACTTTACATATATTTTAATTTATACAGTCCAAAATAAAAAAGCAAACAACTTAATTAAAAATGTTCAAAATACAACCAAAGAATATCACGAAGATATTTTTACAGTAATAAAATTGTTTTATATATTGATTATGGTATTGGTTACAAAACTGTGTGCTTCTATTAAAATTCATTAAATTCTATGTAATAGCAAATAACTTTTTGTATATGTAAATATAAAAATTGATCAAAATATTTTCACAGGTTCTTCCAAAAAAAAAATGTAAGCCAATATATACATGAAAGGATGTTCAGCATCATTACAATTAGGAAGATACAGGTTAAAACCCCTACACAAGCTACAGTTAAAATGACTAAAAATACCTAGTGTTGACAAGAATGTTTTAGAGCAACTGGAATTTTTATTCATTGCTGTTCAAAGGATAAAATGATACAACCACTATAGAAAATAATCAGTTCACAAAGAATTGCATATACACTTACCAAGTGACACAGTATTTCAACTCATGAATACTTAATCAAGAGATATAAAAATTTGTATTTATGGAAACTCTTGCACTTAACCATAGCATCCTTATTCACAATGGCCCCAACTTAAAAGCAACCAAATGATAGCATGGTGAATGGATACGCAAATTGTGGAATAAGCAACGGCTTAGGAGTCAGCAATTATAATTAATAAACTACTTACTATGCACAATATATATGATCCACTGCAACATCATGCCCAGTGAGAGAAGCTATAAACAAGAGTCCATACTGCAAACTTTTGGATATGTAGCAGACTAGAAATGACAAAACTAAATCATGGTAATTTGCTAAGAAGGTAGTCTTACGTTGAATTCATTCACAATAATAACGAAAAATTAATAAATATATTAAGTAAGCAATAAATAATAATAAATCAAGAAGGTGGGAGGAAACATTGGGGTGATGGATTTGTTTATTGCATTGACTATAATGATGGTTTCACAGGTATATATTTATCACCAAACTCATCAAGTTGCACATATGTTAAGTATACACAGTTTTTTAATATCAATCATACCTCAATAGTGCTTACAAACATACACACACATAAGAAGGCACATTAGTGATTTCCAGGACCCTGGAGGTGACAAAACAGGATAGGAAGCAAGGGTTGGGTGAGGATGACTGAAAAGGGAACAAGCAAACTCTCTGGAGTGATGAAAATGTTCTACATCGTGATTGTAGTGGTGGTTATAGGAGGGTATAATTTTGTCAAAACTCACCAAACCAAACGTTTAAAACAAATGCATCTTGTTGTGTACTATATACCTTAATAATATCGATTGAAAATACAAATGCATACAATACACAATTCTAACACATATTTGCTACATGTGGCACATAGAAGATTAAAGAAGAGTTTACAAAAAATATTTGTCAAGGAGCTGTCTAGCCTCCTGAAGAAAAAGAAGATATAATTTTAACCAAACATTGAAGATTGGAGAGATGACTGCTAAAGATGGAGAAGTATTGATATAATGACAGAAAACCAGCTGTAAATTGGCAGAATTAAAGGTGAGTAATGGTGAATCATAGGAGCTCAGGAAATTGCACATATCACAGGTGATGAGGATGACATTTCAAGTGAGTAGGTGTTGGTAGACCATGATCCCAGTTAAAGTCCCTCAGAGCAGCAGGCCCCTTGCCAGTGCTATTTATTGGGGCTGGCAGTTCCGGAGCTGTTTCCTTGGGAACCTTTGGTCTAGTTCTTTCCAGATATAATGACTATTACTTTCAAGGAGGCCAAAGAAATACCAGACCACAAAACTGCTTCCTTCTTGCATGGACACCCCAGCTTTAATATTAACCCTTGACTCATTTTTATTACCAGACAAGCCTTTGGCATCAGAAATAAGTCAAGCAAGCACTTAAGGTATCAAGATGTCACCATTGTTATCAAAGTATAAAATAATCACCCAAAGAAAGTTATACTTTTTTTAGAGTTCTCGCCCATGTAAGCAGACCCATCAGGTGTAAAGGTAAACCAAACTAGATGTATATAACACTTATTGTGTACAAATCAATTGCAGAAGCCACTTGGAAACACAAAGTATGTATGTATAAGCTAAAAGTCCAGGAACAAGAATACCATATATATTTTGTTTTTAATTTACCTCCCATGACTACACTTTGTATAATCCTCAAATTCTTCCCAAGGTGAAACTACTTAAAAAATTTCTACTATTAAGAAACGCAAACCAAGAAAAATGTTGACAAATCTGGTACATTAAAACTTGAATCATCTATAATACAAAGGACAGCATAAAAATATTAAAGATTAACCAGAAAAGGATTTTTAAATAGGATTTTAAACTCTTCTAAATTGTGACCAAGACAGCCAGCCTTGATTTTTCCCCCAGCTTGATTAAACTTTGGACAGATTTCCTCCTAACTATAGGCCCCTGACTTTCCTTTACTTTGAGTGTTTACTTTAGAAAACTCGCAACTGTAAATTATTTCTAGCCTCTTTGAGATGTAAATCTTCTTCTAGCTTATTGCAAGCTATACAAACAAGAATTTTGTAAGAACCTGGGAGCCATCATTTGACATGTGATCATCAAAGGAGATAGTACCCCTCTATCCATCAGTCGCTGTGGAGTGTTGAACTCTCTTTGTTAAGTACCAGTTAGCAAACACTGGTGGCCTAATCACATTGACCAGCCTCACCCTAACTTCCTCCAGTACTTTCCACTAACTTATCCCTATGCTTAAAACCTCTCCTTCATTTTTGTTCAAAAGATTTGAATTTCATCCCTCTCCCTCACTGCAATATTATTAAATAAAATCTTCCTTGACCTTTTAACATGTCTGGTGCAATTTTTCTTTGACAACCAATAAGAAAATGATAAATGATGCAATAAGAAAATGGTCAAATAGGTTCTTCCAGAGAAAGTGTGAATTACCAATAAACACATGAAAAGATGCTCAATCTCCTCAAGAAAACATAAAATAATAGGACAGTGATATATACTTTATCAATCATCAGATTTGGAAAATTTAATTAATCCAAGAACATATATAAATTACTCAGTTAATTTTAGAGTAAGTAGGGTACAATTACCTAAAGAATAATTTTACAAGATTACATTAAGGTGAAAATGCCTATATTCTAATTGCAGCAATTTCACTTGTAAGTATGAAAATTAGAAAAATTTTCACACATGCAAAATATGAGCAAAAAGAAATGTACAAGGATATACAAAGATATTCAGCCAAAAAGTGGGAAAAATTAAATGTCCATTAATAGAATATTGGACATCATATATTCATAGGGTTGAATATTATATGCTATATATTACCATATTATGGTTAAAATCAACTACATTTGCTAATATGGAGAATTTGCAAAATCATAACAGGGACTTAAAATATATTTAACAAAGACAATTGTGTGATAGTAAATGTAATATTATTTTTGAGACAGGGTCTTGCTCTGTTGCCCAGGCTGGGGTGCTCACTCAAAATCCTGGGCCCAAGTAATCCTACTGCCTTAGGCTCCGAAGTAGTTAACACTACATGTACAAGTCACTGAGCTTGTCGATTTGCTTTTTCATTTATTTGTAAAGACAGAACCTTGCTATATTGCCTAAGATGGTCTTGAACTACTGGCCTCAAGTAATCCTCCTGCTTCCACCTGCCAAAGTGATGGGATGACAGGCATGAGCCACTGTGCCCAGTAAATATATGAATTTTAAAATCTTGCCAAGCATATTAATAATATTCACAAATATACCAATTTTATTGAAAATTACAAAAAATATGAAAAGGACAACTAATGAAGTTATTATAGTAGTTATTCACACTGGTGAAGCAGAGTGGGAAGTATGGCTTTGTAATGCCTTTTTCTTTTATCTTGCCCACAAAATAATGAATGTTGTATTTAACATTTCTGTTTATTTTGTAAGGTAGAGATTGCATTTGACAGAGTAACAGAGTATCAAAGTATAATGGCTTTAATATTCAAATATTTAATGTCTCATGTAAAGTAGCCCTCTCCAGTTTGCTACATTAGCCTCATGGTACTCTGGATCTGGCTTTTGGATCGAACAGGGTGCTTCACCATCTTATCACGTGGCATCCATCCTCGAAGTCAGGAAAACTGCTAAGGCTCTGGTTATCACATCTGACTTACAGTTTAATTTTTTTTTAAATGGCAGAAGAGTAAAAATGGTGCTCCTTCCAATTGACTAAGATCCCCTTAAAGAACCTTCCCAGAATTCCCTCCCATACTTTCACTTGACCATATCTAGCAGCAAGTGAGATTGAAAATGTAGCCTTTATTTACAGCAGCAACAGATGAAGGTAATATTTGTAGTCTGCTAAAGAGAATAGATATTTGCTAGGTTATGAGGTATCTTTGCCATGAGCCCCTCAAATATGGGCAAGTTTGGCCAGTTTAAAAAATAAAATGTAAAACTATTGAAATGTGGTCCTGTCCTTTCCTCAAGTAACTAGTAGTCAAGTGGAAAAACATATGTACAAACAAAATATAGAAATGGCATTAAGAAGATATATAAAAAGTGCAGTGGCAAATAGCACAAAAGTGATCCCTGGTGGAATGCAAATTTTCTGACTGTCTAGGAATGGGACAGGATGAAAGAGGATGAAAGACCTTCAGGCAGAGAAAATAACATGTGATAAAGCCTCAAAGCATTGCATAGTGAGAATAACATGCAATCTCGGGAATTGAAAGCAAATTCAAAACTTAACTTATAAAGAGAAAGTTAGGCGCTTGGGTGCATGGAAACTTCTTGGTCCTGAATATCAGCTACTGAACCATTTTACATGAAAACTGCCCCTAAAAACTGCAAGGCAAATTCTTTAATAAAGTCCTGAGTGGCACTTGCATTTGATTTGTTAATTTGCTAGAAGTTCTTATGCTTCTCTAAGAAATAAATTGCTATAGGCATCTTACCAAAGAGGAAGATAAAGATGTTTGCTCTTAACTGACACAAGAACAGAAAACCAAACACCGCATGTTCTCACTCACAAGTGGGTGTTGAAAAATGAGAACACATGGACACAGGGAGGGGAAGATCACACACTGGAGCCTGCTGGGGGGTGGGGTGGGTAGGGGAGGGATAGCAGGGGGTGGGGGGCATTGCGGGGAGATAACATTAGGAGGAATACCAAATGTAGGTGGACGGTGGGGATGGATGCAGCAAACCACCATGGCATCTGTATACCTATGTAACAATCCTTCATGATCTGCACATGTACCCAGAACTTAAAGTATAACAAAAAAATTAAATTAAATTATAAATAAATAAATAAATGAGAAAGGTCATATCAGTATGATAACTACTATGGAGAAAATAAAGCAGGATCATGTCAACCAAAAAACAAAACAAAACAAAAACCAAAAAAAAAAAAAATGTTTGCTCTTACTGTTTTATAAATCTTCAAGTATTTAATTTGTTTTGTATTTGAAGAAGGTAAGATATTAAATATATTTTAGTTGCACATTGACTTTTACCCCAAATGAAAATATTAAGGCTATGTGTACAGAAATCTAAAACAGTTGCCTAGAAAGACTGATGTTTAATCAGATTTCTTTTTTCGTACTCTATGAAATTTGATTTTCTAAACTATTTCATTTATTATCCCTGATACATTGATTGTCATTGCTTTAAGTAATTTATTAAATTATTGATTTTCTGATGTTATTTCATGAATTATGCATTTCTATAAAATAATTAAACTAGGGCCAACATTTACTAACGTAATCTCTCAACAAGCTTCTGGAATAGATACCATAACAATGACAAGTTTACAGACTAAGAAGTGTTAAACATTGTATATTCTAGCCCTGCTTGTTAAAAATAGGGAGAGATAACTTTCTAAGTATACTAATTATTTGCTATTCATAAACCCTGCAATTTACCACACAGTCTGCACTAAAGTATTTTATAGGAAGATGAGACTTTTTTCTTTCCATGTGTTGGTTATATTTATAAAAACAATTTCAACCACTGTTTGCAATTGAAATTGAAAGAACCAGAATTATATAATAACAAAATCAGCATAGATTTAAAGCCGAAATTCTGGGAATGAAATTTTGCTTTTCCAAACGAGTTTATGAAATTTTAACTTTTCTTTCCTGTGTGCCTTTTCCTAAAACTTGCAGACTGTAATTTAAAGAACAAATAACATACTCATTATTTTAAACATAAAAACATTCTGAAAATCATATTAAATATGAGATTACTTAACTCTTTCATTATAACTCTTTCCATATATGTATGTGTGTGTGTCTGTATATATATGCATACATATACTTTTAAATAATATACTTTTAAATAATCACATATTACTATAATTTTATTTTTGGCTTAGAATCTTAGGATAATTTTCACAAGAATGTAAATATTTTTTCAATACTTTTTTTTTTTTAATTGTACTTTAAGTTCTGGAGTACATGTGCAGCTCTTGCAGTATTGTTGCATAGGTACACACATGCCATGGTGGTTTGCTGTCTCCATTCCCCCATTACCTACATCAGACATTTCTTACAATGTTATCCCTTTGAACCTTCCCACCCCCTGCTGTCCCTCCCCTAGCTCCTCACCTTCTAAAAGACTACAGTGTGTGATGTTCCCCTCCTGTGCCCATGTGTTCTCATTGTTCAACACCTGCCTTTGAGTGAGAACATGCAGTGTTTCGTTTTGTGTTCTTGTGTCATTTTGCTGAGAATGATGGTTCCCAGATTCATCCATGTCCCTACAAAGGACATGAATTCATCCTTTTATATGACTGCATAGTATTCCATGGTATATATGTGCCACATTTTCTTTGTTCAGTCTATCATTGATGGGCATTTGGATTGGTTCCAGGTCTTGCTATTGTAAACAGTGCCACAATGAATATACGTGTGCATGTGTCTTTATAATAGAACGATTCATAATCCTTTGGGTATATACCCAGTAATGGGATTGCTGGGTCAAATGGAATTTCTTTTTTTTTTTTGGTTTTAT
>NW_016107490.1:144006-157243 GCF_001604975.1 Cebus imitator
ACTAATTTACACTCCCACCAACAGTGTAAAAGTGTTCCTATTTCTCCACATCCTCTCCAGCATCTGTTGTCTCCAGATTTTTTAAAGATCACCATACTAACCGGTGTGAGATGGTATCTCAAAATGGCTTTGATTTGCATTTCTCTAATAACCAGTGATAACAAGCATTTTTTCATATGTTTGTTGACCTCATAAATGTCTTCTTTTGAAAAGTTTCTGTTCATATCTTTAGTCTACTTTTGAATGGGTTTGTTTTTTTCTTGTAAATCTGTTTTAGTTCTTTGCAGATTCTGGATATTAATCGTTTGTCAGATGGGTAGATAGCAAATTTTTTCCCTATTTGGTTGATTGCCAGTTCACTCTGATGATTGCTTCTTTTACTGTGCAGAAACGCTTAAGTTTAATTGGATTCCATTTGTCTATTATGGCTTTTATTGCAATTGCTTTTGGTGTTTTGGTCATGAAGTCCTTGCCTATGCCTATGTCCTGAATGGTTTTGCCTAGGTTATCTTCAAGGGTTTTTATGGTGTTAGATCTTATGTTTAAGTCTTTAATCCATCTGGAGTTAATTTTAGTGTAAGGTGTCAGGAAGGGGTCCAGTTTCTGCTTTTTGAACATGGCTAGCCAGTTTTCTCAACACCATTTATTAAACAGGGAATATTTTCCCCACTCATTGCTTGTTCTTGTCAGGCTTGTCAAAGATCAGATGGTTGTAGATGTTTGGCATTGTCTCCTCCAAGGCCTCTGTTCTGTTCCATTGGTCTATATCTCTGTTTTGATACCACTACCATGCTGATTGGATTACTGTAGCCTTGTATTATAGTTTTAAGTCAGGTAGCCTGATGCCTCCAGCTTTGTTCTTTTTGCTTAGGTTTGTCTTGGCTATGTGGGCTCTCTTTTGGTTCCATATGAAGTTTAAAGTGGTTTTTTCCAGTTCTATGAAGAAGGTTAATGGTAGCTTGATGTGGATAGCTTTGAATCTATAAATTACTTTGGTCAGTATGGCCATTTTCATGATATTGATTCTTCCTAACCATGAGCATGGAATGATTTTACATCTGTTTGTATCTTCTCCTATTTCCTTGAGCAGTGGTTTGTAGTTCTCCTTGTAGAGGTCATTCACCTCATTTGTTAGTTGCATTCCTAGGTATTTTATTCTCTTTGTAGCAATTGTGAATGGGAGTTCGCTCATGATTTGGCTCTCTGTTTGTCTCTTATTGGTGTATAGGAATGCTTGTGATTTCAGCACATTGATTTTGTATCCTGAGACTGCTGAAGTGGCTTATCAGCTTAAGGAGATTTTGGGCTGAGACCATGGGGTCTCCTAAATATACAATCATGGCATCTGCAAATAGAGACAATTTGACTCCCTCCTTTCCTAATTGAATACGCTTTATTTCTTTTTCTTGACTGATTGTGCTGGCTAGAGCTTCCAATACTATATTGAATAGGAATGATGAGATAGGGCATCCTTGTCTAGGCCAGATTTCAAAGGGAATGCTTCCAGTTTTTGTCCATTCGTATGATATTAGCTGTGGGCTTCTCCTAAATGGCTTTCATTATTTTGAGATACATTCCATCAATACCTAGTTTATTGAGAGTTTTTAGCATAAAGGGCTGTTGAATTTTGTCAAAGGCCTTTTCTGTATCTATTGAGATGATCATGTGGTTTTTCTCTTTGGTTCTGTTTATGTGATCAATTATGTTTATAGATTTGCATATGTTGAACCAGCCTCGCATCCCCAGGATGAATCCTACTTGATCGTGATAGATAAGCTTTTTGATGTGCTGTTGGATTTGGTTTGCCAGTAATTTATTGAAGGTTTTTGCATCAATAATCATCATAGATATTGGCCTGAAGTTTTTTTAGTTGTGTCTCTGCCAGATTTTGGTATCAGGATGGTGTTGGTCTCGTAAAATGAGTTAGGGAGGATTCCCTCTTTTTGCATTCTTTGGAATAGCTTCAGAAGGAATGGTACAGCTCCTCTTTTTATATCTGGTATAATTTGGTTCTGAACCTGTCTGGACTTGGACTTTTTTTGATTCGTAGGCTATTAATTGTTGCCTCAACTTCAGCCCTTGTTATTTGTTTATTCAGGGATTCAACCTTCCTGGTTTAGTTTTGGGAGGGTGTAAGTGTCTAGGAATTTAGCCATTTCTTCCAGGTTTATTGGTTTATGTGCATAGAGTTGTTTGTAGTAATGGTAGTAGTTTGTATTTCTGTGGAATCAGTAGTGATAACCCCTTTTTCATTTTTTATTGCATCTACTTGATTCTTCTCTTTTTTTCATTTGTATTAGTCTGGCTAGCAGTCTGTTTATTTTGTTGATCTTTTAAAAAAATAGCTTCTGAATATATTGATTTTTGAAGGGTTTTTTGTGTCTCTATTTCCTTCAGTTCTGCTTTGATCTTAGTTATTTCTTGGCTTCTACTAGTTTTTGTATTTTTTTGATCTTTCTCCCCTATCTCTTTCAATTTTGATGATAAGGTGTCAATTTTAGATCTTTCCTCACTTCTCATGTTGGCATTTATTGCTATACATTTCCCTCTACACACTGCTTTAAATGTGTCCCAAATTCTGGTACATTGTGTCTTCGTTCTCATTGGTTTCGAAGAACATCTTTATTTCTGCCTTCATTTCATTGTTTATTCAGTCATCATTCAGGAGCAAGTTGTTCAGTTTCCATGTAGTTGTGCAGTTTTGGGTGTTTCTTAATCCTGAGTTCTAATGGTCTTCACTGTGGTCTGAGAGACTGGTTGTTATGATTTCCTTTTTTTTTTTTTTTTTTACATTGCTGAGGAGTAATTTACTTCCAAATATGTCGTCCATTTTTGAGTAGATGTGATGTGTCACTGAGAAGAATATATATTCTGTGCATTTGTGGTGGAAAGTTCTGTAGATGTCTATTAGCTCTGCTTGGTCCATATCTGCATTCAATTGCTGGATATCCTTGTTGATTTTCCTGTCTACTTGATCTGTCTAATATTGACAGTGGAGTGTTAAAGTCTCCCACTATTATTGTGTGGAAGTACAAGTCTCTTTGTAGGTCATTAAGAACTTGCTTTATGTATCTGGGTGCTCCTGTATAGGGTGCATATATATTTAGGATAGTTAGCTCTTGTTGCATTGATCCTTTACCATTATGTAATGTATTTCTTTGTTTCTTTTGATCTTTGTTGGTTTAAAATCCATTTTATCAGAGACTAAGATTGCAACCCCTCTTTTCTTTTTATCTCCATTTGCTTGATAAATCTTCTTCCATCCCTCTGAGTCTATGTGTGTTTTTGCATGTGAGATGGGTCTCCTGAATACAGCATGCAGATGTGTCTTGACTTTTTATCCAAATTACTAGTGTCTGTCTTTTAATTGGGGCACTTAGACCATTTACATTTAAGGTTAATATTGTTATGTGTGAATTTGATCCTGCCATTTTGTTACTGGCTGGTTGTTTTGTCCATTAGTTGATGCTGTTTTTTCATTGCATCATAGGTCTTTACCATTTGGTAAGTTTTTGCAGTGGCTGGTACTGGTTGTTCCTTTCTACATTTAGTGTTTCCTTCAAAAGCTCTTGTAAGTCAAATCTGTTTGTGACAAAATCTCTCAGCAACTGCTTGTCCACGAAGGATTTTATTTCTCCTTCACTTATGAAGCTTAGTTTGTTTGGATATGAAATTCTGGGTTGAAAGTTCTTTTCTTTAAGAATTTTGAATATTTGGCCCCCACTGTGTTCTGGTTTGTAGGGTTTCTGCTGAGAGATCCACTGTGAGTCTGATGGTCTTTCCTTTGTGGGTGACCTGACCTTTCTCTCTGGCTGCCCGTAGCATTTTTTCCTTTGTTTCAACCCTAGTGAATCTGACAATTATGTGCCTTAAAGGGAAGGACTCATAACTTGCTGACTAAAGAGCCCTTGGACCCGGAATAAGCAGTAATACCCAGGTATTGCACTGTGGGCCTTGGGTGAAACTCTGAGATGTGCTGGCTTCAGGTGATACCTGGCACATTCCCAGCTGTAATGGCTATAATGAGAGATTCTGATTGAGAAAAGCAGATTGGGAAGTAATAGAGGCTTTGTCTTGCACCTTAAGTGTGATGTCAGCCACAGGAAAGTAGAGGATGAAATAGGCTACTGGGATCTCAGCTTCTAGGCCTTGCCTCTTGCAATGACTATTGGAACTTCCCTGGGCCAGAAGGGAGCCAACTACCCTCAAGGGTTAGTGCTAGGCCTGGAAGCATTTACCACAAGCACACTGAAGAGCCCCTGTGTTTGAAGTGAATATCAGTGATAATCTACAGTGCTTCTCAAAGGACTGTGATGGTAGTGGCCACAGGGTAAAACTCCTTTGCCTGTAGAAAGAGAAAGGAAGAGTTGGAAGGGCTGTATTTAGTGGTTGAATTGCCAACTCAGCCATAGGACAATAAAACACAGGTAGGTCCCTAAAGATTTTTACTCCAGATTGGGGCCTCTGGATGACATCTCTAGACCCTTGCGTGGTGTAGGGGACCTTGTCATTCTGAAGGTAAGAAAACAAGCATGGTTGTCTTCCCCACCTGCTGATTATAGAGCCTGAGGGTCTTCAGTAAACACAGGCAGTGGCCAGGTAGTGGATACTGCAGGCCTTGGGCAACACCCAGTTCTGTGCTGGCTTCAGGTCTGACCCAGCACGTTTCACTTATTTGTGAGATCTAAAAGTCAAGTTGTGAGTGCTTGTGTCAACCCACCCATGGCTTCAGGTGGCTTAGAAAAGAGAGAGAGAGAGACTCTTTTCTTTTGGGAGAAAATAAGAGAACAAGAGTCTCTACTTGGTAATCCAGAGAATTATTCTGGAGTTAATCCGAGACCAAGAAAGTATACATCAACGAGTCTACAAAAACCACAGCATTGCCTTTGGAGGTGCCTCTAAAGTAGATACAGCTTGGATCACAACAACCAATTTCCTTTGAATGCCTGAAAAGTCTTCCTCCCAAAAAAAAAAAACTGGTAGAAACAAGCCCAGACTGCAAAGACGTCCACAGATACCTACCTTTTCAAGATCAAACACCAATGAACATCTAAAGCCTAAAACCATCTAGGAAAGCACGACCTCATCAAATGGACTAAATAAGGCATGAGAGACCAATCCTGGAGAAATTGAAATATGTGACCTTTCAGACAGAAAATTTGAGATAGTTATTTCAAGGAAACTCAAGGAAATTTAACATAACACAAAGAATTCTAGCATATGAAATTAACAAAGACATTGAAATAATTAAGAATCAAGCAGAAATTCTGAAGTTGAAAAATGCAACTGATATATACTGAATAATGCATTGGAATCTTTTACTCTAATTGATCAAGTAGAAGAAAGAATTACGGTGGTTCATGAAAGCCTGTCTGAAAATGTGAAGTCAGAGGAGATAAAGTAAAACAGGAATAATATGCAATGAGGCACACCTAAAAGATCTAGAATAATAGCTTCAAAAGGACAAATTTAAGGCTTGCCATAAAGAGTAGTTAGAAAGGGAGATGGGGTAGAAAGTTTATACAAAGGAATAATAACTGAGAACTTCCCAAACTAAGACAAATTTAGCAATATTAAAGTACAAAAAGGTTATATAACACCAAGCAAATTTAATCCAAATAAGACTACCTGAAAGTATTTAATAATATTAAGAGTCAAGCATAAATAAAGGATCCTAAAAGCAGCAAGAGAAAAGGAACAAATAACATACCATGGAGCTCCTACATATCCTGTATATCTGGCAGCAGACTTTTAAGTGGAAACCTGATAGACCAGAGGAGAGTGGCAAGATATATTTAAAGTGCTGAAGGCCAAACATTTTATCTTAAAATGGTATATCCAGTAAAAATGTCCTTCAGACATAAATGAAAAATAAAGACTCCCAGACAACCAAAAGCTGAGGGGTTTCAAAAATACCAGACCTGTACTATCAGAAAAGCTAGTAATTCAATCATAATGCAAATGACATTAGTGAGCATTAAGAAATCACCTAAGGTACAATACTCACTGGTAATAGTATGTATGCAGAAAAACACAGAACATTATAACACTGTACCTGTGGTGGGTAAACTACACTTATTTTGAGTAGAAAGACAAAAAGACAAACCAATCAAAAATAATAATAACTTTTCAAGACATAGTAAAATAAGATATAAATAGAAACAAAAAAATTAAAAAGGGAACAAAGTTCATGTGTAGAGTTTTTATTAGTTTACATTTTGCTTGTTTATTTACTTGTTTGTTTGCTTGAGTGTTGTAATCAGCTGAAATAATGGGTTACAATATAGCATTTTCAAGTCTCCTGGTAATCTCAAATCAAAACACAATCTAAAAAAAAAAAAAAAAAAAAAAAGCAAGAAATTAAATCACACTACCAGAGAAAATCACTCTCACTAAAAGGAAGACTGGAAGGAAGAAAACAAGGATGAGGAGACCACAAAACAGAAAGAAATAACAAAATAGCAAGAGTAAATCAAAATTTATTAATAATAATATTCCACATAAATAAAATAAACTCTCTAATCAAAAGACATGGAGTAGCTCAATGGATAAAATAATATGGCCCAATGATCTGTTGCCTATAAGAACACGCTTCACTTAGAAACACACAAAGACTGAAAATAAAGGGATGGAGAAAAATATTTCATGCCAATGGAAACCAAAAAAAGAGCAAGAGAAGTTAACTTGATACCAGATAAAATATATCTCAAGACAAAAACTTTAAGAGAAGATAATAATGATAAAGAGTCAGTCCAACAACATGATATAATGTTGTAAATGTATGTGCATTCAACACTGGAGCACCCAGTTATATAGAAAAAATATTCTTAGACAGAGTGACCTCAATACAAATAAAACTGGGACTTCAAAAAACTCTATTTCAGCATTAAACAGATCTTCTAGACAAAAACACACAAAAAAAGCATTGCACTTAGTCTGCACTATATAATATATAGACTTAATAGATATATAGCGAACATTCCCTCCAAATGCTCAATATCATTGATCATCAGAGAAATGTAAATCAAACCTGCAATGAGATATCCTATTACTCCAGTTAAAATGGCTTATATCTGAAAGACAGGCAATTAAAGTCCTGTGAGAATGTGGAGAAAATGGAAGCCTTGAACACTATGGTGAGAATGTAAATTAATACAACCACTATGGAAAACAGTTTGGAGCTTCCTCAGAAAACTAAAAATTCAGCTACCATATGATCCAGCAATTCCACTGCTGAGTGTATATCCAAAAGAAAGAAAACTAGCATATTGAAGATATATCTGCACTCCTATATTGGTTGCAGCACTGTTTACAATAACTAATATTTGGAAGCAATCTAAGTGTCCAGCAACAGATGAATGAATAAGGAAAATGTGGTACATATACATAATGGAATACTGTTCAGCAATAAAAAAGAATGAGTTCCAGTCATTTGCAACAACATGGATGGAACTGGAGATCATTATATTAAGAATCGAACACATTTGACCAGTTGGAAATAAGTATAAAATGTAGAAGTAAGACTTTTATCCTCTAGCTTGGGATATATTTCACAAGTGGTAAATTTGGAATATAGTTCACGAAAAGTAAAACAGTGTAATAAATCATGTTATGCTCTTAAAACAAGAGTGCCTATGTAATTCAGACTGAAAGCCATAGTAGAGGTTCTTTCAAATACATAGCCTTTTTCCAACTTTCTTTTTTTTATTGTACTTAAGGTTCTGGGGTACATGTGCAGTATTGAGATATTAGACATCTCTGTGCTGAGCTTCAGGGGAAACAGATCCTGTACCAGGCAAGCCCTGCTATTCCTTGTACCTGCTCTGTGTGCTCCTCAATGGCATCTTCAAACATATATACCTAATATCCCCATTAATACCTTTCTCTCTGATAGCCTTTCTCATCATATCTTTAATAAAACCCATATTCACAGGGTGACAACAATGCCTCTGCTAGTTTTAGGTGCCCAAGTGTTCTAGCCTAATAATTATCTTCCTTAAATAGCACCCTTTTTTACCTATGCTTCTAACAGAAGAATTTCATTGTTGCTATGGATTCTGGACATACACTACTTTGTCAATCCTTGAACCCAATCCTCTCTTTTGCAACAACAACTATAATCAAAAGTCGCTATTTTATTTTACCTCTTTTCCTTGTTAATAAACAAAAACATACACTGAGAATATACTTACCTGTTAATATTAGTCCTTGGATTTCTGCTGACTTTAATGTTTATAAATGATATAGAGAAAGGCAATGACTATGAACTAACTGGAAATACAAATCAGCCAAAATTTCTGGGGAGGAAAGAAAGAGAGGAAGCTATAGCCCAACATAGGTGGAGTCCAATATGCTCTGTAACTAAGTGGGTGTGTGGTAAATGGAAGATAATAAAGAACCTTGTGAAGAGCACTACACATTGGAGATAAATGATTAAGAAATGAGTAACACCATTCAGTTTAAATGCATCAAGTTTTGGGCATAATTATGGATCAGTCACCACAAAAGTCATTAAATGTGCACGGCTTCAATTAGACCAGGAAAAGGATAAGACACACTAAAATAGTACACTTAAAAACAGACTTGCATTTCAATTTATTTTAACTTTCATTTAAAAATACTAATGAGATAAGAAATAGAAATGAGATATCAAGATTTGCTGTCAGAGACTCATTTAATAAACTGGAGTGTTTGCATATATGTGTTTTGAGTTATGTGCAATTTAAAGTTTTGATACATATACACTGGTAACTACCACCTCAATCAAGATATATATACATTTTTTTTTTATCAACTTAGCCCAGAAATTGTTCTTAAATCTCCTTTAAAGGCAACCTCACTTTTTCTATAGGAAGCTTCATTCAGTTCTTTCTATATCCATAGATTCATATGGCATGTACCAGGATTTCATATACATGAAATAATATAGTATATGCTCTGTGTTGGCCACTCTGACTCAGCATTTGGCTTCTGAGATTAATTTGTACTGTTTGGTTTATCAGTACTTTATGTCACAATTTTTTAATTTGTTATCCCGTTGATGGACACTTTGACCATTTTTGTTTGGGGCTATTTTGTGTGTGTTTTTAAAGTATCAGTGAACTTTCTTGTAGAAGTCTTTTTTTTTTTTTTTTTTGAACATGTGTATTAATTTGTCTTAGGAATTAGATCATGGAGTAGATAATTATTTCCAACTTCTGAAAACCTCTAGGGTTCCTTGGCTTAGGGCAACATAACTTAAATCTCTGCCTCTATCTTCGTATGACTTTTCTGTGTCTCCGTGACCTCTCCATTCCTTATGAGGAAATTAGTCATTGGATTTAGGGCCCACCCTAACACAGTATAACCACCTGTTAACTTAATTAACTGCAAAGACCGTATTTCCAAGTAGGGTCACAGTCTGAAGTCTCAGATGGCATAAATTTGGGTGTATACAATTCAATACACTAGTACTATATACTAATATTATATAGAAATACAATATTTTCTTAAAGATAAGCTTTTTAATGTCCTAGTGTCTCGTGACTTTGCTGAAGTTATTTGTCAGATGCGAAATTTGTCTTATACATTTTCAGGGTTTTTATTTTGCACAATCATGTCTGATCATTAGTGAATAAAGGCAGTATTATATCTTTCATTTCAATCTGTACCCTTCATTTCTTTTTCTTATTTTTATCCTCTCAAAACAGCCTCCAGTACAATAGAAAATAAATGTAATTAGTCTATACTTTTTTCTCCAATTTTAAGAAAAAAGAGCATTGGCTGTGGATTTTTTACAGTGCCTTTTATCATATTAAAGAATGTTCTTTCCACTCCTATTTTGTTGAAAATTTTATCACAAAAGGTTGTTAGGTTTTGTCAAATGCTTTTATTTAACACATTGATGAAAATGATCACTTATTTTCTTTTACTTTGTTAATTAGGTGAAGTTGCATTGATTAATTTTGCATTGTTAAAACATTTTGTATTCTCAAGATAAAACATTTCTTATGATTTATGTTTTGTGCATCCAATTTGCTGATATTTTATTAAAAGTATCTGTGCCTATGTCCATGAAAAATGTTACTCTCTCATTTTAATGTATTATAAAACGTTTATTCACTTGGTACTAGGGTTATGCTAATCTTATAAAGCAAGTTCTATTTTCTGAAAGAGTTGTATATGATTGGAATTATTTATTCCCTAAATAATAGAAAAAATTTACCAGTGAGACTATATGTAACTGGAGTTTTCTCTGATAGAAGGTTTTTGGTGAGTGACATTATTTAATAGATTTATTCATATTTTCATTTATTCTTTCAGTTTATTAAGTGTATTTTCCAATAATTTGCCAATTTGACTAGTTTTTATCTACAAAAGGAGTTCATAATATTTACTTATTTTAATTTTAATGTTTCTAATATCTACAAACAAGTTGTCTTTTATTTTCTTCCTGATGTTGGTGATAGGTATTTCTAGAGTTTTGACAATTGCATTTAACTTTCAAAGAACTAACTTTTGGCTTAGTTAAGTCTTTGTTTTTCTGTTCCAGTTTTTCTTTCCTGCTGTAATTTTCTCATTTCCTCCTTTCTACTATTCATTTGTTTCATTTACTTATCTTTTTGTAACTTCTTGAAAATATTCTATTCCTCCTTTCTACTATTCATTTGTTTCATTTACTTATCTTTTTGTAACTTCTTGAAAATATTCTAAGTGTTGCTTTGGTTCACAGACTAAATTTTGATATGTTGTATTTTCATTATAATTTAGTTTAAAGTGTTTCCTATTTTTTAACATTTTCTCAAATTTTCCTTTGACTCCTGTGTTACTGAGAAGTATACTGTTAAATTTTCAAGTATTTCAAAACATTCCAGATATCTTTCCGTCATAGATTTCTAATATAATTCTATTGGTGTAAACACATTCTGTAATAATTCAAGGTTTTGCAAAATATTGAGCACTACTTCCTTTTCCAGCATATGGTATATCTTAGTACATGTGCCATGTGTTGATAATGTGGTAGAAATATTCCTTTATCCTTAGTGATTTTTTTGGCTTAAACGTTCTACAAATACTGAGGCTGAGCTGTTACCAGAGACGTAAAGATATGCCTTTCATATCTGTCTTCAAGGAAAGACACATTGCCCACCTGTGAGGAGGTTGGTTAGCTGACAGCCTACAAGTGTTAACTCTTTTAGGTCTGACTCAGCATGTTAAGAATCATGATAATCTCATGGTTACCCTAGGAATGTGATATGAGGACATAACCTGGCCATTTATCTGAAATGTGGGACTCCTCTAATTAACAATCTTCGCTCTGGATTTCCAGTTTGCCTGGCAATGACGTTGTAAGATCTGCTTCACACTTTCATATCTCATTTGCCAGACATTGCTTCCTCCATGTTTATTTTACAGATAATACTTTTCCAGTAATGCACTTCTGACTGCATATCAATATCTACTTCCTGGAAAACTCAATATATACAGCTGTGAAAATATCACATTTTGCTTGTGCATTTGTGTAATTTTCCATTTAATTATGTCAGTTTTTTACCTTAATACATTTTGAACCTCATTAAATGCATACACAATTGTAACTGTTTTCCTGATGCACTGAAAATTGTCCCTTTTTCTCTCTGAATACATCCTATCTTGAAGACAACTTTGCTGTTATTGACATAGACATACCAATTTTATGTTTGTTTGGTTGGTTTTTGGCTTAATATGAATATGGTGTATCTCTTTCTATTTTATTTTCAATCTATTTTTGGTTTATATTAAAATATTTTTCAGATAAAGTAGAGATGAGTGTGTTATCTAGTCTTATAATTCTATCTTATAATTAGAGTGTCTAGCACATTTATGTTTTGACTAATTGTTATATGTGTGTCTGGTTCTATCATCTTGCTATTTATTTTTGTTTGCCTCTGATTTGTGTTCTTTTTTTCTCTGCATGATATCTTTTGGGATAATTACATTTTAGTTTTAACATATTAATTTTAACATATTTTGTGTTAATTCATAAATTTAATTTTAGCTATACCTGTTCATTGCATTATATCTTACAGGTTGCTCTAGATATTAGAGTATTCTTAACTCATCACAGACAATTCTGAGTTAATATTATCTGCATTATGTAAAATGTAAAAATCTTGAATCAATATAATTCCATTTACCTTTCTCTAGTTATTTGTGCTGTTTTGATACATATTTTGCCCCAGAAAGCTGGTTGTCTTTTTCAAAGTCTTAGAAGATAGTTTTTTTGTGTGTGATTCCCTACATGTTTACCATTTCCAGTGCTTTTCCCTCAATCTTCAAGATCCCTTTTTTCATTTGGTGTCATTATTTCTGCTTCTTGAAAACCTTTATATATATATATATATAGATTATTTATATAGGTTATTTGGGGAACAGGCAGTGTTTAGCTACATAGTAAGTTCTCTAGTGGTGATTTGTGAGATTTTGGTTCACCGAACACCCAAGCAGTATACACTGCACCTAATTTGTAGTTTTTTTAATCCCTCACCCTCTTTCTACCCTTTTCCCCTAGTCCTGAAAGTCCATTTTTTTATTCTGATGCCTTTGCATCCTCATAGCTTAGCTCCCACTTGTGAGTAAGAATATACAAAGTTTGGTTTTCCATTCCTGAGTTACTTCACTTAGAATAATAGTGTCCAGTCTCATCCAGGTTGCTGTGAATGCCATTAATTCATTCATTTTTATGGCTAAGTAGTATTCCATCATATATGTGTGTATGTGTGTGTATCTCAACAGTTTCTTTTTCCACTTATTGACTGGTGGGCAATTTTGGTTGGTTAAACATTTTTACAATTGTGAATTGTGCTGCTATAGACATGCGTGTATAAGTATCTTTTTGGCATAATGACTTCTTTTCCTCTGGTTAGATACCCAGTAGTGGGACTGCTGGATCAAATGGCTGCTCTAATTTTAGTTCCTTAAAAAGGCCCACACTGTTTCTAACAGTGACTGTACTTGTTTACATTTCCAACAGCAGATGTTTACCGCATCCATACCAACTTCTATTATTTTTTAATTTTTTGATTATGGCCATTCTTGCAGGGATAAAGTGGCATTACACTGTGGTTTTGATTTGCATTTCCCTGATCATTACTGATGTTGAGCATTTTTTCATATGTTTGTTGTCCATTTGTATATCTTTTTTTGAGAATTTTCTATTCATGTCCTTAGCCCACTTTTTGATGGGATTGTTCGTTGTTTTTTTTTTTTTTTTTTTTTT
>NW_016107490.1:157416-178044 GCF_001604975.1 Cebus imitator
TTTTTAGCTGTATTTGTTTTGGGTTCTTGGTCATGAAATTCTTGTCTAAACCAATGTCTAGAAGGGTTTTCCTGATGTTATCTTCCAGAATTTTTATAGTTTCAGGCCTTAGATTGAAGTCATTGATCCATCTTGAGTTGATATTTGTATAAGGTGAGAGATGAGGTTCCAGTTTCATTATTCTACATGTGGCTAGTGAATTATTCCAGTATTATTTGTTGACTAGGGTGTCCTTTCCTCACTTTATGTTTTTGCTGCTTTGTCAAGATCAATTGGCTGTAGGTATTTGGGTTTATTTCTGTTGTGTCTATTCTGTTCCATTGATCTATGTACCTATTTTTGTACCAGTAGCATGCTGGGTTTTTTTGTGAGTATGGCCTTATAATACTGTTTGAAATGAAGTAATGTAATGTCTCCAGATTTCTTCTTTTTTGCTTAGTCTTGCTTTGGCTACGCAGGCTCTTTTTGGTTCCATATAAATTTGAGGATTGGTTTTTCTAGTTATGTGAAGAATGATGGTGGTATTTTGACAGGAATTGCATTGAATTTGTAAATTGCTTTTGGCAGTATGGTAATTTTCACAATGTTGATTCTACCATCCATGAGAATAGGGGAAGTGTTTCCATTTGTGTCATCTATGATTTCTTTCAGCAGTGTTTTGTAGCTTTCCTTGTAGAGGTCTTTTACCTCTTTGTTTAGGTATATTCCTAAGTATTTTATTTTAATATTTTGGCAGGTATTGTAAATGGGGTTGAGTTCTTGATTTGATTCTCAGCTTGCTTGCTGTTGGTGTATAGAAGAGCTACTGATTTGTGTATATTAATTATGTATTCAGAAACTTTGCAAAATTCTTTGATCAGTTCTAGGAGCTTTTTGATTATACATAATTTCTTACAGTGAAGAATTGATAGTAGAAATTCCTTACCTTTTATTTATGTGAAGCTATCTTTATTTGACCATCAAATTTGGAAAGCATTTTCACTGAATGTAAATTTTTCTTTGACAGATTTTCATCTCTTTAATCCTTTTTTAATTTTTTTACTTTTTATCTGTATATCTTAGGTGTATATATTTATGAGATAGGTGATGCATTTTGACACAGACATACAACGTGTAACAATCACAACAGGTTAGTAAATGAGATATTCGTTACCTCAAGCATGTATCCTTTCTTTGTGTTATAAACAACCCAGTCACATTCTTTTAGTTGTTCAAAATGTACAATAAGTTATTGTTGTTGATAGTCACCCTTTTGTCCTGTCAGATAGTACATCTTATTCCTTCTATTTTGTACCTATAAACTATCCATACTTCTTCCTCTCTCCCCCTACTACCTTTCCCAGCCTCTGAAAACCATTATCCTGTTTTCAATCTCTGTAAGTTTGTTTTCATTCTTAGCACCTACAAAGGAGTGAGAACATGCAAAGTTTGTCTTTCTGTGCATGTCTTATTTCACTTAACATGATGTCCCTCAGTTCAACCTATGTTATTACAAATTATAAAATCTCATTTTTTTTTCCTATGGTTGAAGAGTACTCCATTTTGTATATGTAGTACCGTATTTACTTTATCCATTTGTCTGTTAACGGGCACTTATAGGTTTTAAATCTTGGCTATACTGAATGGTACTGCAATAAACATGGGAGTGCAGATATCTCTTCAATATATTGATGTCCTTTTTTCTTGTTATATACTCAGCAATGGGGTTGCTGGATCACACGATAGCTATATTTTAGTTTTTTTGTGGAAGTAGAGTTCAAACTGTTCTCCATAATGGTTATGTTAATTCACATTCCTACCGACAGTGTGGAAGGGTTCTTTCCCCCTCACATTTTCTATAGAATTAATTATTGCCTATCTTTTGGATAAAAGCTATTTTAATGGGGCTGATATGATATTTCACCGTGGTTTTGATTTGCATTTCTCTGATGATCAATAATGTTGAGTACTTTTTCAAATAGCTGTTTGCCACTTGTATGTCTTCTTTTGAAAAAATGCCTTTTCAGTTATTTTACCCATTTGGAAATCACATTATTAGGTTTTCACCTATCGAGTTATGTGAGCTTCTTATATATTCTGGATATTAATCCTGTATTAGATAGACAGTTGACAGATATTTTCTCCCATTATGTGGGTTGTTTCTTCACTTCGTTGACTGTTTTCTTTGCTGAACAGAAACTTTTTAACTTGATGTGATCCCATTTGTCCAATTTTTCTCTGGTTATCTGTACTTGTGGGGTGTTACTGGAGAAATCTTTGCCAATTCCAAAGTCCTGGAGGGTTTATTCCATATTTTCTTATAGAAGTTTCATTGTTTCAAGTCTTAGATTTAAGTCTTTAATCCATTTTGGTTTGATTTTCATATATGGTGAGGGATACATGTCTAGTTTTATTCTTCTGCGTATGGATATATGGTTTTCCAAGCACCATTTATTAAAGAGACTTCTTTATATAGTCAAAAGATTATATATTCTCCAGATGTGGAAAATTTTCTGTTATTATCTATTTGAATTATTTTTCTACTGCTATTTCTCTTTATAACTCCTTTCTAACATTCTTAATTTGCCCTTTAGTGGCTATTTTCCAGAACCTGAAGACATGCTTCATTCTTTTTATTCTTTTGTCTTTTGCCTCTTCTTTCTGTGTGTTTTCAAATAGGTTGTCTTCATACTCAGCAATTCTTTCTTCTGCTTGATCAATTCTCTTGCTAAGAGACTCTGACGCATAATTCAATATGCGAAGTGCATTTTTAATCTTCACAATTTCTGCTTGATTCTTTTTTAATTAGTCTTTTTTATGTAGTCTTGAATTTTATTGAGTTTCCTCCTAACGGAGTCACTGTTTTGAACACCAGAGCACCGATGTTTATTTAAGACCCAAGGGCTCCTAAGTCAGCTTGTGGTTATAGATGTCAGTCCAGAATTACTCATTCCAGGCCAGTGGGCTCTCCTGTTGTCCAGATTAGGTATAGAAATGCCATACAGGAGTCAATGCCTGGAATAGGGGATCCCAGAAATCCACTTGGTGATCTACCTCACTGTGGCCAGGTTGTACCCAGGATGCATGACAAGGTCCTCATCTACTCTTCTCTTCCTTTCCTCAAGCAGGAGTCTCTCCCAGCATAGGCACCAAAGCTAAGAATGTGCTGGGTGGCACCTGAAGTCAGTATGGCTCTGATTCTCACCCAAGTGAATACAGCCTGGCTACTACTGCTGATTATTCATGATCCAAGGGCTTTTTAATCAGCAGGTTATGTGTCCTGCCAAGGTCACAGGATCTTTGGGGTGTTGCTTTTGTGGCCAAAAACCTCTGGTCTGGTGGTACCTTTGCCTGAGTTTTGCTCAGGCCCACCGGCTCGTTCCACCTACTTGGCCCAGAAGGCTGCACTCAGCTCATGCCACTGGCCTAGATCACATGCCTACCAAAGGCGAGCCAAGCACTGTGTGGTGAGGAGTGTATGAGTGAGTGAGCATGCGGTATGGCAACTGTGCACAATCAGGCACCCTGGTTGTGGTGGGGGGGGCAGCTCTAGGTTTCAGCATGAGCATTGGCTTTGTGCTAGGCTGCAGCTGGACCAGGAATACTGCAAGCAACTTCCACAGCTGGCACTGGGAAATGTGGTGGTGCCTGAACCAAAAGCTTGGGGAAGGAACAGTGCAAGCACTCCTTTGGCCACTCTAGCTGGTGACTCACTAAGTTGTGTGTCCCCAAGCACAGAACTAGTATTCACCCAGCAATTCTAGTCCTTATGGCCTGCAATGCCTTTCATGTTTACTTAAGACCCCAGAGCCCTTTAGCCTGCAGTTGTGGGGCTTACTGGAAACACGTTTCCGACTGCTGGAATGGGTGATTTTCCTCTGGCAAGGGCTGTTCTAAATACTCCCCCTGTGGGCACTGGCTGAGCTCTGCCTTCTGTTGCTTTCCACCATGGCAGAACCACACTGAGTTCCAATGCAAAGTCCCACAATCACTGTGTTCTTTCTCTCTCAAGTGCACAGAGTCTCTCTCTGTGCCATGCAGTCGCCAATAGAATATGCAAGAATGGTGTCGATGATTCAAGACTATTTCATCTACCCTCTTTAATACCTGTTTCCTTAATATAATCTTAAAACCAAGTATTGTGATTACTCACATGATCATTGATTCTTATGAAGGTGTTTTTTGTGTGGATAGTTCTTCAATTTGGTATTTCTGCAGCAGCAAGGATGATTGCTGGAGACTTCTATTCAGCCATCTTACTCTACCTCCACCTTTCATCTCTTTAAAGATACCATTACATTGTTTTCTTTCCTCTATTATTTTCAAAAGAGACATTTTCAAAATACCCATTTCTCTCTCTCTCTCTCTCTCTCTCTCTCTCTCTCTGTTTTTATTAACTTGACTATTGTATGTTGCGGTGTTATTTTCATCTTATTTTATTCTGGTCAAGATTTGCTGAGTACCTCAGATTTTTATGCTGCTTTTGTTTTTTTTTTTTTACCAAACATAGGACAGTTTTAGACACTTTCTTTCTTTTTTTTTTTTTGAGATGGACACTCTTGTTTGCTGAGGCTGGAGTGCAATGGCACAATCTTGGCTCACCACAACTTTCTCCTGGGTTCAAACAAGTCTCCCGCCTCAGCCTCCAGAGTAGTGGGGATTACAGGCATGTGCCACCATGCCTGGCCAATTTTGTGTTTTTAGTAGAGATGGGATTTCTCCATGCTGGACAAGCTGGTCTCGAACTTCATACCTCAGGTGATCTGCCTGCCTCCCAAAGTGTGGGAATTACAGGCAGGAGCCACCGTACCCTTACAGACATTGTTTCTTAAAAAAATTCTTTGAGCTCGTTATCTCCTCTTCTTTATAGATTCCAATTACAGTTATGCTTTACAAATTGATAATGGCTGATGCATTTCAGGAGTTCTATTTACTTTTTCAACCTTTTCACACTTTGTGTGCAAATCACATAATTTTTATTTATCTACTTTTAAGTTTACTGGCTTATTGTTTTGTTCATACTGGTCATTTTATTTAAGACACTGTACTTTTCAGTTCTGCAATTTCTCTGTGCGTTTCTCTTTTATAATTTTCTCTTGCTCTCTTTTGACATTTTATGAGCTATTTAAGATTGAGTGGTTTCATTTTTTTAACTACAGAAAATTTATCTTGCAGAAAATTTAACTATAGAAAATAAATTTATTTATTTTAAAATAAATATTTTTTGTTTTAAATAAAATTTCTCACTTTGTGGAAATATTATCATCTTTGTTTTAGATTGTCACTATTTCTTCCATGCTTCCTTCTAAAACAGTTCCTCGATCTTACATTTTACTCCTAATTCAGGTGCATCTGCCTCTCTATTCACTATAGCTACTCTATTTATTATTCCTAATATTAGATTTTGCATTGCAATATTTCCACCTGGCCATTTTTTTCATATTGTCAAGATTTTTCTATTTTCTTATCATAACAATTATTCTTACTTATGCTTATTTTTAGCTTTCAATCTATATGTGCTGAGGTTTCTTCTTCCAGCACTCCTTCCCTCTCCTTTCCATCTTCAAACAATTGGAGAGAATCAGCATCAGGGGAAAGGAATTATTCTTAGGTTTAAATGTACCAGCACTGTTAGTTTAGAGTAGTATAAGGGATATTCAATACTAATTGTTTACCAAAAGTTTTTATTCCAGAATGATTTTTCTAATAATTTTTGTAATTAAACAGGTTTCTTCAGTAACATAGAAAGAGAAAGTGTCCCATGGCATACTGGGGAAGAAAAATAATTGAACTTCTGCAATTTTTGCTCCCACCCCTTACCCAGCAATGCTCTGCACTGGACCAGAATATTTAATCTCTAGTTCAAAAAAGCTTTCTTTCCATAGATATTTTTTTTTGTCGGTGAAGATGTTGCTTTCTGAATTCTATATTTCTTCACGTAATTTATTTAGGGTTACTTTCTGGTGGAGAAAGTAGCCACTAATTCTCATTCTTCTTCTTGAGAAGTATCATATATTTTTCCTCACATATATTTGCACTAAAACTAGCATATTGCCTGCAATATACTAGATATGTAATATTTGCTTTTGAGTGAGTAGAGTCTTATCTCCTTTTGATCTTGCTTGTCAGGGAATTTAGCCTTGAGATTTGTGATATTCTTTCTTTGGTATGGCTACTCTAATTTTTTTTTCTTTGTCAGTTCAAGCTTCCCTCTAGCTTATCACAAAGTTTGTAAGCCAGGTTCCATAAATTTTACATATATTATGCCTCTCTCACTGCTTTTATTGCACAAAATTAACTATGTTTATTCCCTTGGGCTCATATAGGGGAACAAATTATTTTAGTTAAAGAAAATGTGATTTTAATCGATTAAATTGATTGTTTATGTTGAGTCTTGTGACAGAGGGTAATTTATGTCTACTGTTAATTATTGGAAATTGTGTTTCGGAACAAGGAATAAAATATAGGTTTTGTTGTCTTTGTGTATGCATGTATGTGGAGCAAACAATTGTTGAAAACAAGGCTCACATAACAGGAATTAGTTGAAATTAAGTTATAGAAGAAAAGTTACCCCTAATATAGTAACAGCTTAGAGTATCAAAAACTATTTTTATTCTTAATTCTATAATATCCGTAAGAATATGTAAACATTATAAAAATAACGTTTTAACACCCATGTATCCCTTAGACAAGTAATAATATAGAAAGTTTTATTTCTTAGACACTTTCTATACTATTCTTCCCAATCTCATCCCTTTACCTAACCCACTCTGTGTTAAACAGTAGCCTGACTTCACTACCAATTATTTCCTTGCTTTATCATTTTCCATCTCTATATGCAGCTATCAACAATATATTCTTGAATTTTACCTCCTCATAAAGTTTAAATAAATGAAATTATATAAGTATTCTTATATGAGTGACATCTTTAGTTTACCATTATATTTTAAATTTATATTCATGAAAGTAATTGCAGTTTTGTTCTGTTTTTCCTGAAGTAGACTATTTGCTTTTATGAGTATACTATTTAGTGAACTGATCCACTATTTATGGCTATCTAGTTACTGGTCTTTTGCTAATATAAACCCTGATACTAAATGTATCCCTCTTTTTGTCTCCTATACAAACACAATCATTTCTTTTGGAAGGACTCCTGGGTCATAAGCATCTGCATACTCTATTTTACTAGGGAGTGCTAACATTGAAACAATTATTTCATTAATTTCTGTATCACCTTATGATTTTCCAAACCATCTCACCTGTCTTTGTAGCTGTGCTATTAGTGTAGACTAAATCAAATAAATCATTAAAATAGAATTCACTTATCACTTTTATCACTTATGCTATCTCCAAATCAAATTTCTGTCGGGGAGAAGTATAATTAGACAGGATTCTAAAAATAACACATGGCTAATTGGATCATTTTGGCATTGTTTATAACAGATATGCTTCCTATGCCTCACTGCCCAATTTATTCAGCTATAGCAATTCATTCTGATAACACAGACAACTAAATTAGATTCCCACATATGTTTAAAATCTTTAGTCACATTTCTCTTCTATGGACACATAGGCATCTGGTATCTATAAAGAAGAACATAATAAACTTTTTATATTTGTACAAAACCATACTGTTGTTTAGGGATCTGCACATTGAAGGAAGATCTCTGCCAGCAAAGATATTTTTCACCTAGAAAACTTTCATTTTCAGGGAAACAGATTATGGGGAGATGAAGTTGTCTTCACAGGTGATAAATTTAACTTTTTGTCTCCTCTTACTAAATTGCATGCCCAAAGTGTGTTTCTCTGAATATTATTTGTATAGGATAATCATATTATACTTCCTTTATCACAGAACTCATTTAACTTAAAGATTCACTATCAGGTTAATAACATCTTCTAGGGTAGTAGAAAAATGTTGCTAAATGTACACACATATTAACTACTCCCAAATTGCACATTTTATCTATATGATTATACATTACTTTTTTCTTCAGTAATAAAATTAAAACTTCAGCTTAAGCATGCTTACACTCAGAGTTTAAAGATTCTACAATTCTACATTTGGCCATTAGTGTCTTATCAAAATATGCAAGATATGAATATGTGTATGAATAAGAATTCTGTTACAGTGGTCAGCAAAATACAGGCTGATGGCAAAATCCGACATATGACCTCTTTTAAAAATTTTATTGGAACATAGCCAGGACCATTCATTACCATATTGCCTATGACTGCTTTTGAATTTTAATGCAAATTTGAAGGTTATAACAGAGATCATATAGTCCTCAAAGCCTAAAATATGTACTATCTGTTCCTTGACATAAAAAAGTTTGCTTATGACTATCCTAGTACATCAGGATTTACTATAATTTCAAAGAATACAGGAAGAAAAAAACAAAAGCAAGCGAAATACAACTATTTCTAAATTTCCTTCTTAGTCTTGTTGTTTCCTTTTATTTTTAAATCTTAATTTAGTTAAGTATTACTGGATATTAAACTTTCATTTCTAAAGGTTAGTTAAGTGATTTTGACTGGTAGATGTTTGGTATCTAATCAACAATTAGTCTCACCATTTTAATAGTCACTCAACCTGTTCAAGTATTCTGATTACTCTTCTAAGTATGTAATAGATTATAGGATTATTTTCAATTATAATAAAAGGTATATGAAAATTTAGAAAATAAATGGCCAGTTTTCAACCAGTATTTAAAAAAAAAAGGAAGAAAATGTATAAACATATGAATTTGCAGAGTAACAGAAAACACCTTTAAGCAATAAGTCAAATAAAAGTCAAATAAGTCAAATGGGCTTTGACCTCAGAGAAAAATTAGATAAAATTGGAAATGTCATAGCCATTGTTAAAACTGCTGAGTGAGTTTAAGTGTTTTCAAAATAATCCTGTGAATTTCACAAAATTATTCACAGAAGACTAATTAAGAGTCTAACTGTGTCATGTAATTTTGAAAGGTGAGAAATGTTACCTCTGGTAAGAAGATTTGGTAGTCTGTACACATTTCACAATGTTCTATTTTGCTAAACTCAGTAACAAGAGAGACAAGTGTTAAAACTGAGTCTCCAACGTCCTGCGTTCCTAAATGACTACATTTTCTGATCCACGTAGGATAACATTGGTGAACGTTATAGTGTTAAGCCATTTAGATTTTGGATTTGCCTTGTTCCATCAACATATCATAGCCTACCTTTACTCCAACCACTACCAATCTCATTCTGTTATATAATCTATAATATCTGATGACTCCTATTGCCTTTAATTATATACCAGAAAAGTGACAGGTGGTTTGTAAATATTAAAATTTTATTTGAATATTGAACCATAGCATAATATTTAAAAGACATGTTAAATAGCAATTATCAATGCCCTTCAGATATAGACCACCAGGAACATATGTGAAGTTATTCAATTTGGGTTTATTATTCATTGCCATTAGGAGAACATACAAGGGGAACTGTGATGTCTCCATAAAAAAAAAAATGTTGTTTAAAAACTATTATAGGATTTAGAATTGGTAAGTAATTTGAGGGGGAATGTAGAGAAATTTTCTGTAGATTGGATGCTTTCAGAAAGCAATAGCAATCTATGATGGGTTATCTCAATAAATCTTAGCTAGACAAAGGGGAGATTAGGAAAAGGATAAGGTTGTATTTGGAAAAGTAGCAACTTTTCATTTTGGCTAAGAGAGGGGTGTTTGGCATTGTGTGGGTGACACAGTAAATGGGTCTTTGACTATGCATAGACAAGGTTATGAAGTGGTCCTTCTTTGTCTCATTTTCTCTTGGTCCCATAGTAACCTTGTCTGAGATTGATATTTTGTGAAATTATTTATGTCTTAAGAGAATATCATGGCCTACTCCAAGTGCAAGGCCAATTTCCAAATTCACATACTACTCTTTTTTCTTTCTCAATTTAAAAATACAAATTTAAATTTGAAAAACCATCTTGTGAAGTATCACCAAGAAAATAACACAACCATGGTTCTAATAGGATAGAAAAATGGTTTATATTAATATATGTCTATGTGGACATAAGTACAGGTAAAGATATTTACAATATACTGTTCCATGAAAGAGTGTAAGATTTCCTCTTGATGTTAGTAATGAGATCTAAACTTCAGAAAAAATATAGTGTTTATATCATAGAATAAAAAAAATATGATATGTGTTCATGGATAGCCCATAACCTGCATAATGGTTGAAATGACTTTAATAAGGTATTAGGAATGCTGTTGCTGATACTCCTTGTGAGAATTCCTGTGTTAAGTGCTGGGAAGATAGTTGGGTTCTCAGCCTTGGACTTAGTCCCTATTACTATTATGATGAAAGGCATATTAGCTTTCTTTTTTTTTTTTCAGATAAATGTGAAAAGGACAAATATTATAAAATCTACCATATAGCTAATTCAAACTTTTGGTACACAGTGGTGTCAAATCATTATGTCATTATTAAAAATCGTGGACTTTTAAACATTTTTTTAAATTGTATTTTGAGTAGTCCCACTCTATAATTTTAGTTTTTTGATAGTATTTCTATTTCAACATTCAGATCTATCCTCACACATTTACTTTCTTCTTTCTGAAATTTTATTTCAAGGATAATAAGAATAAAAATAAAACCAAAATTACAAAGACAAAGGTAATTTGAAGAGAATTTTCAGTGGACAAATAGCTTGATAATTTTCTGGATGATAGAAAGTAGATTGGAGAAACTGGAATATCTTAGGGATCAGAAGTAGGTTTTCTGGATAAAAAACAAGAAGCTCACTTAAAATTAAATTTCAGATAAGTAAAACATTTTTGGTATAATATCCCAAATATTGTATGGGGTATAGCTTATAATAAAAAAAGTAGTGTAAGTGTGTTTCTTGCAATATATGGTGTTTCAATTTTAAATTTTATGTATTTATTTATACCTTTATTAATCTGACAGCCCTAGTTCAAAGAAAACTACTATTCTGAGAGACATTTGTGAAGACTGTTAATTCATAACTTTCAAAGATGGCATTGAAAAAATAACAGTGACACAATAAGAAAGTAATCTTGGAAATGTAATTGCTGAAATGTAAAGGTGAATTGTATGGAAGTGAATATGAAAAAGAAATTCCTTCAGAACATGACATGGACATGGCAAATATGAGGAAGAAAATGAAATGTCCAGTGCAAGCCTTGGCTAACTCTGACCCATGGGCTAATGCTGCCTGCTGCCTATTTTCTTTTGGTCTGCAGACACCACTCAGGTGGGTTAGCACTGTGAGTCCCAGAAACCCAGGCAGGGCATCCCGATCTGTCCATTCCACTCCACTCGTGCCTGCCTCTCTATGTGATAGCCTGAAGTGCTTAAGCTCTGAACTGGTTATCCCCTCTATGTGGGAGACTCTAGTTGGCAATTACTAGACATCAAGAAGTGAAATCTTGGTTGGGGACTCAGAGACTCAGAAATTTTCTCACCTCAAGCTTCTGTGCTAGTTGTGAAAACTGGGCTCTCCTGAGAGAAAAGAGGGCATGTCTGGACCAGGGTGTCACTGAATCAGTGAATGAAACTGAACAGGGTGGTTCTTGGCCTCACATCTCACCCACCTCATCCACACATTCCTCTGTCTTTGGATGGTGGCTCTATGTTCTTCATACCAAAATGTTGCTAGATTCCAGCAACTGGGTGCAAAAGACACCTGCCACTTGTGGAGTTCATCCCAGGCTAGTAAGAGTGGGTAAAGCAGGGGTTTCTTTCTCATTAAGAAAGCTCCTACATAATATTGTTGATGTTGCCACTTCACTAGTAAAAACTACAGCCAAAAAAAATGAAAAAAATTAAAACATTTTTAGACATGCAAGGACACTTTTTTTTATTTTAAGAAGTTACTTAGAGATGTAAACTCAGGAAGAAGACATAATAGGAAAGCAGTAAAAAATATATCTCAGGAGAGTAGTGAAGAGAGAATTATTCATGGATGATAAATCTGCCACAATCTATGCTCCATAAGTCTAGAATTGGCAAGGGATGGAGGACTCTGGAGGAGAGGTTTATGTGAAAGAAAAATAATATTCCTCAAAAATTAGAACAATTGAGAGTTTGGAAAAAATGGAAATATGCTGGAATCTATTAGGGGAGCATGAAAGAATATAAATTTATTTGAACTTGACATTTGACTCATTTTACATTGTGTTAGAGTGTTTGAAGTGTAGATAAGTCAATGGAATCTTAACACAATGCTGCTGTGGCAAAGAAAAATATAGTATCAATATAATTTCACATTGTTTATTTCTTTTGTAACTTTCATAATCATACATTAGTAAATCACAGAAGAATTAATTATAACTATAAAACAAAATAAATTTCCTTATACTATCAGGCTTCTCATAAAGAAAGAGATTAATTAAATGAGTGGAATGTAGAACAGGCAGCTAGAAACCTAAGAACTAGCATAGAATTAAAAAGACAGAAGTTTCACACAAATTCCTGAAAGAAAGGAGAGGCTGCTTCATTTCTAGTGTCTCAGTGATTCAAAGAAAGGATACGAAAAGGTTTGGAGAGTGGAGTGTTTGATGTTACATTATCAGTATCTATACATTTTATTAATATTAAACACAATAACCTCTTGCTTTCAAGTGTGACGACTTGAAAAAAAGTCTTATTGGTGCTACTTTTAGAAAAGAGCATAACATAAGAACAGCAACAGAGATTTTATTTGCTGATTGGTCACTATGTTAAAAATATCTAGTTGAGGGACAGAACAAGGTGTCAGAATGGAAGGTTCCACTGAGTGTCCCCCCACCCCTGCACGCCCTCGCCTGCAAAGGACATCAATTTAACAACTATCTACATTAAAAAAGGCACGTTTATAAGAGCCAAAAATCAGGTGTGCACTCACAGTACCTAGTTTTAACTTCATATTGCTGAAAGAGACACTGAAGACTAGGGAAAACAGGCTTGAATCATTGACACAACCCCTCCTCCATCTCCTGGCAGCAGCCACATGGTGTGGAGAACATTTCTGTGCCCTGGTTATAGGGAGAGTGCAGCAATTGTGATACATTGAACTTATTGCTTCCTATTATAATAGAAAACAAAACTGAACCAAACTCAGCTGATGCCCACCCAAAGAGGGAGCATTTAAACCTCCCCTAGCCAGAGGGAAGTCTCTGGTCCCAGGAGTCCAAATGTGGTTCCCACAGCCTTGCACTAAAGTGCCCTGGCTAACAGAATAAACATGAAAGGCAGTCTAGACCACAAAGACTGCAATTCTTAGGCAAGTCCTTGTGCTGAATGGGGCCCAGAGACAGGGGGCTTGGTGGGGAGGGTGTCAGGGGACACATAAGTCACTATGACACTAGTCAGGGAGGCTAGAAGAGGACTGGTATCACTCCTTCCCTAACCGCAGGCTATACAGCTCAGAGGTTCAAAGAGACCCCTTCCCTCCACTCGAGGAGAGGGAAAAAAAAGAGCGATGACCTTAGCTTATGTATTGGATACCAGTTCAGCCACAGCAGAACAGGGCACTGGTCAGAGTCCCAAGGCTTTCAGACTTTAGCTCCTAGATAATATTTCCGGACACATACTTGGCTAGAAGGGGACCTGGGCCTTGAAAGGATAATTCCAGCTCTGGCAGAATTCATTACCTGCTAAATGAAAAGCACTTGGGCCCTGCATAACAAACAGCAATTACAAAGTATTATATCAAAGGCCTTGAGTGAGACTCTGAGACCTGCTGGTTTCAGGTGAGACTCAGCACATTTCCAGCTACAGGATGAGGCTTCCTTCCCTTAAGGAAAGCAGAGGTAAAAGTAAAGGTGACTTTGTCTTATACATTATGTGCCATCCAGCTCAGTCCCAGTGGGGATAAAGCACCAAGCAGGCTCTTGTGGTTTCTGATTCCAAGACTTGGCTCTTGGAAAGCATTTCTGGGCTTGTCCTGGGCCAGCGGGAGCCCACTGCCCTGAAGGGTGAGTCTGAGGCCAAGCATCACACACCACAAGCTGACTGAAGTGCCCTTGGGCCTTAAGGAAACATTGACTGTATTCTGGCAGTACTCCCCATGGGCCTGTGGTGGTGGTGGACATGGCATGAGGCTCCTCTGCCTTTGGAAAAAAGAGAGAATGGGAAAAACTACATTTTATGGTTTCACTGCCAGCCCAGCCTCAGTATAATAGAACACCACATACACTTCTAAAATTTTTGAATTTATTTTCTAACTCCCAGTCAGCAACTCTGGACCCACCCAGGGCCTAGGGGAACTTGCAACCATGAAAGGAAGAATGCAAGGCTGGCTGGCTTTGCCACCTGTAGATTGTAGAACCTTACATTTTTAAATGAAAGTAGGCCATAGCCAGGGAGTGGTTATGGCAGGCCTTTTGTGAGACCCAGTGCTGTGCTAACTTAGGTCTAACCCAGCACAGGCCTAGTGTTGATGTTTACAGTGTTGCTTTTATTACTTCACCCCCAGCTCCAGGTGGCTCAGGACAGTTTCTTTAGGAGAAGATGAAGGGAGAGAACAAAGAGTTTCTTCCTGGTAATCCAGAGAATTCTTAAGGGTCTTGTCCAAGACTATCAAGGCTGTACCTCTATGAGTCTGCAAGAACCACAGTATTACTGAGTTTTGGGTGCCTCTTATAGTAGATACAGCTTAGGTTACAACACTCAAGTTGTTTTAAATAACTGGAAAGGTTATCAAGAAGGGTAGGTACAAGCAAGCCCAAATGGAGAAAGCTACAATAAATAACTAACTTTTCAATCTGTAGACACAAATGAATGTCTGCGTGTGTCAAGACCATGCAGAAAAACAGGATGTCACCAAATGAGCTAAATAAAGCATCAGGGACAAATCCTGGAGAAACAGACATATGAGATCTTTCAGACAAAGAATTCCACATAGCTACATTGAGGAAACTCAAAGAAATTCAAGGTAACATGGAAAAGAAATTTAAAATTTTGTCAGATATTTTAATAAGAAATTATAATTATTTGAGAGAGTCAAGCAGAAATTCTAGAGTTAAAAATGTGATGACATGCTGAAGATTCATCAGAGTGTCTTAATAGCAGAGACTCTGATTTGATTAATTAATCAAACAGGAGAAAGAATTTGTGGGCTTGAAGACAGGCTACTTGAAAGTACAATGTCAAAGGAGACAAAAAAAAAGAATAAAAAGCAGTGAAGCATGCCCACAGGATCTAGAAAATAGCCTCAAAAGGGCAAGTCTAAATTATTGGCCTTAAAAAGGAGGTAGAGAAAGAGATAGGGGTAGAAAGTTAATTCCATTGGATAATATCAGAGAACTTCCCAAATCTAGAGAAAGATACCAACATTCAAGTACAAGAAGGTTATAAATTACTAAGTAGATTTAACCCTAATAAGACTACCTCAAGGCACTTAATAATCAAATTCTCAGAGTTCAAAGATAAAGAAAAGATTCTAAAAGCAGCAAGATGAAAGAAATAAATAACATACAATTTAGCTCCAACATGTCTGGCACCAGACTTCTCAGTGAAAACTTCATAGACCAGAAGAGGAGTCTACAAAGACATATTTAAGGGGTTGAAGGGAAACAAAACCAAGAAAACAAACTTACTTAGAATAGTATATCTGTGAAAATATGCTTCAAAAATGAAGAAGCAATAAAGACTTTCCCAAACAAATAAGGTAGATTTCATCAACACCAGATGTAATTTATAAGAAGTGATAAAGGGAGTATTTAAACCAGAAAGAAAAGATGCTAATACATGACAAGAAATCATTTGAGGGTGCAAAACTCTCCAGTAATAGTAACTACACACACACACACACACACACACACACACACACACACACACACGCACCATAGAATATTATGACTATAGTTGTGATGTATAAATAAAAACTACTCTTAAGTAGAAGACCAAGCAATGAACCAATCAAAAATAATAACTAAAGCAGCTTTCCAAGAGACAGAGTACAGTAAGATTTGTTATAAATATACATACAAAGGATGTGCAAAAAAAAAATGGTAAGAGACTAAATAATATTGCATGAGAAACTCACCTGCATTAAAAAGAAGACAGGAAGGGAAGGGAAGGGAAGGGCAGGGTAGGGCAGGGAAGGGCAGGGTAGGGCATGGCAGGGAAGCAAACAAGGAAGGAAGGAAGGAAGGAAGCAAGGAAGGAAGGACAAAACAATCAGAAAACAAATAAGAAAATGGCAAGAGTAAGTTGTTACTTATCAATTATAACCTGCATGTAAATGGATTAAACTCTCCAATCAAAAGATACAGAGTAACTGAATAGATGAAAAAACAATATCCAATGACCTGTTGCCTACAGTAAACACACTTCACCTACAAGGACACACATAGGCTAAAAATAATGGGACAAAAGATATATCCCATGTCAATGGAAGCCAAAAAGGAGCAGTAGTCACTATAATTATATAAGACAAAATAAATTTCTAGGGAAAAACTGTAAGAAGTGACAAAGAGGGTCACTATAAAGGGGACAGTTTAGCAAGAGGATATAAAAATTTTACATATATATGCACCCAACATTGGAGCACTCAGATATATGAAGCAAATATTATTAGAGCTAAAGAGAGAGGTAGCTCCCAATAAAATAATAACTTGAGACTTCAACAGGTCACTTTCTGCATTGAACAAATCTTTCAGATAGAAAGTCAACAAAGAAACGTCAGACTTAATCTGAACAATAGATAAAATGGACCTAATAGATATTTACAGAACATTTCATCCAAAGACTGCAGAAAACACATTTTTTTTCCTCAGCACATGGATCATTCTCAGGGATAGACAATATGATAGGTCACAGAACAAGTCTAAAAACATTCCAAAAATTTGAAATAATATCAAGCATATCATTGACCACAATGGAATAAAACTAAAAATCAGTAAGAGGAATTTTGAAAACTATACAAATTCATGGAAATTAAACAATATTCTCCTGAATGACCAGTGGGTCAATGAAAAAATTAAGAAGGAAATCTAAAAATTTCTTGAAGCAAATGATAATGAAAACACATCATATAAAAACCTATGGAATACAGCAAAAGCAGTACAAGGGAAGTTTATAGGTATATATGCCTACATCAAAAATGAAGAAAAACTCAAAATAAACAACCTAACAATGGATCTTAAATAATTAGAAAGGTAAGAGGAAACCAAACTCAAAATTAGTAGCTGAAAAGAAATAATAAATATCAGAGAAGAAATAAATAAAATTGAAGAAAACAATACAAAAAAATAATCAATGAAACAAAAAGTTAGCTTTTCAAAAAGTTAAACTAAATTGACAAAACTTTAGCCAGGCTAAATAAGAAAAAAAGTGAGGATCCAAATAAATAAAATCAGAAATGAGAAAGAAGACATTATAACTGATGCTACAAAAATTCAAAGGATCATTATTGGCTGCTATGAGCAACATTCCAATAATTTGGAAAATCTAGAAGAAATATATAAATTCCTAGACATCATATAACCTGCCAATATTGAATCTTAAAGAAATCTAAAACTTAAACACACCAATAACAAGCAATGAGATCAAAACTGTAACAAAAATCTCTCAGTAAAGGAGAGCTCAGGACCTGATGGCTTCACTGCTGAATTCTACAAAACATTTAAAGAGTAACTAACACCAATCTTTCTCAAACTGTTCCAAAAAGTACAGGAGGAGAAAATACTTCCAAACTTATTCTGTGAATTCAGTATTACCTGGATAACATAACCAGACCAAAACACATTTTAAAAAGAGAAAACTGCAGGCTAACATCGCTGATGAACGTCGATGCAAAATCTTCAACAAAATAATAACACATCAAATTTAGCAATATATTAAGAAGATTATTCATTATGACCATTGGGATTTACCCCAGGGATGCAAGGATGGTTCAATGTACAAAAATCAATTGATGTACTACAGAATATCAACAAAATAAAGGACAGATGCCATATGATTACCTCAATTGATGCTGAAAAAGCATTTGATAAAATTCAGCATCTCTTCCTTTTTAAAACAAACAAACAAAAAAAAATTAAAAAACTTTAAAAGCCTGGGACTAGAATAAACATACCTCAAAACAATAAGTCATATATGACAGATCTACAGGCAGTATCATACTGAATGGGGAAAACTGAAAGATTTTCCTCTAAGATCTGGAACATGACAACAATGCCTGCTATTATTTAATATAGTATTGGAAGTCCTAGCTATCAAACAAGAGAAATAAAGGGCATCCAAACTGGAAAAGAAGTCAAACTATCCTTGTTTGCAAATAATATGGCCTTATATTTGTAAAAACTTACACTCCACCAAAAAACTATTCGAAATGATAAACAAATTCATCATTTTGTTGCAGGATACAAAATCAGCATACAAAAATTAGGAGTATTTCTATATGCTAACAGTGAACAATGTGAGAAAGAAATAAAAAAGTAATCCTATTTACAATAGCCACACGTAAAATTAAATACTTGGAAATAATTTAACCACAGAAGTGAAAGGTCTCTATAATAAAAACTATAAAACATTAATGAAAAAAATTAAAGGGAGCACCAACTAATGGAAAGATATTTCATGTTCATAGATTGGAAGAATCAATGTTGTTAAAATGTCCATACTACCTAAACAAATCTATAGATTTGATATAGTTCCTATGAAAATGCCAGACATTGTTCACAGAAATAGAAAACAAAATTTAATTTATATGGAACCACAGAAGACCCAAAATACACAAAGCTATTCTAAGCACACACACACAAAAAAAAAAACCCTGAATAAATCACATTATTTGACTTCAAATTATACTACAGAACTATAGTAACCAAAAATGCATGGTACTGGCATACAAACAGACACATAAACCAATGGAACATGATGGAAAACCAAAAAACAAATCACACACTTAACAGCAAACTTATTTTTGACAAAGTTTACAAGAACATACACTGGAAAAGACAGTCTCCAAAAAATTGTGCTGGAAAACACTCTGTAGGGAAATAATAATAATAATCTGATTAAAAAGTGGGCAAAATATTTGAATAGATATTTTTCAAACGAAGATTCACAAATGGCAAACAGGCACATGAAAAGATGCCCAACATCACTGATCACTAGAAAAAAGCAACTATAATGAGGTATTATCTCATCCCAGCTAAAATCACTTTTATTTAAAAGACAGTCAATTACAAATGCTGCTGAGGAGGTGAAGAAAAGGAAGCCCTTACACACTGTTAGTAGGATTGTAAATCAGTACAACTTTTCACTATGGAGAGAAGTTTGGAGGATCCTCAAAAAACTAAAAATAGAGCTACAATATGATCCAGCAGTCAAATGCTGGCTGTATACCCAAAAGAAATAAAATCAGTATATTGAAGAGATATCTGCACTGCCGCATTTCTTGCAGCACTGTTCACATTAGCCAAAATGTAAGCAACCTAAGTATCTATCCATAGATGACTGGATAAGGAAAATGCAGTACCTATACACAATGGAGCTCTATTCAGTTACAAAAAAGAAAGAGATCGTGTAATTTGCAACAACATGGTTGTAACTTGAGGTCACTATGCTAATAAGCCAGACAAAGAAAGACAAATGTCACATGCTCTCACCTATTTGTGGGAACTAAAAATTAAAACAATTGAATACGTGTATCGTAGAGTGCTGTTTACCAGAGGCTGGTAGTGGGAGGACAGGGGGAGAGGTGGTTAATGGCTAAAAAAGAAAAAAAAAAATGAAGAAGTATATTTGATAGCACAACAGGGTTATTATAGTTAATAATAACAAAATTTTACATTTTAAAATAACTAAAAGAGTATAATTGCATTGTTTGAAACACAAAGAATAAATGCTTGGGAGGGGATGAATACTCCATTTTACATGATGTGATTATTACATACCGTGTTCTTGTATGAAAACATCTCATGTACCTCACAAATATACTCACCAAAAATTAAAATTAAAAATTAACAAAAAAATTCACAAACACAAATATGTACTGATTCTTTTACTTTTTAAATTTTATTTTGTCCTCACAATGATTCCACTAAGTAAATATTATGATTCTTATTTCCATGTAATGAAACTAAGGATCTGAGAGCAATACTTTTGCTTAAGATTATGAAATTGTCAAAAAAAAGTCATGATACAAACTTAGGCTTGTGTGATGCCTGAGAAACTAAATATCAAAATGTAAAATGTCACTTATGGCAATCGATCTCAGACTCACCACCTCTTCAGCAACCAGCCTGAAGAAATCAGACCATAAGCTCTTCAGCAATCATCCCAGAATCATCAGAACTTGGTAAATGACTCCTAGCTTCCCTATCCTCCCCAGTCTCCTCTGTGTCCAACTTAGGACCAGCCAGAGAAAGCCAAATAGGCTCTCAAACCAATCACATAGGATGCTCTGTTTCTAGTGTGCGCACTTTCAATTACCTCATACCAGTAACTTCCAAGCAGAGCATACCTGAAGTGCGAGCTCTCTCTCTCTTTTTCACCATAAAGCTTTCCCACTTCTCTGCCTGGCTGAGTCTGTTAAATTTCAGTGCAAGTTGCTAAGTCCTTTGCTATAATAAACCCTAAATCCTCTGTCTGTCCTCATTAGGATGGGCCGCATTCACTTACACGTATCAAATTCTGTAATTTCAGCCAGCCATT
>NW_016107490.1:178228-200895 GCF_001604975.1 Cebus imitator
GTAGAGACGGGGTTTCACCATGTTGACCAGGATGGTCTCGATCTCTTGACCTCGTGATCCACCCGCCTCGGCCTCCCAAAGTGCTGGGATTACAGGCTTGAGCCACCGCGCCCGGCCTAGGTTTAGATTTCTAATGTAACAATTAATTGCTAGTTATCTTAAAACTTGCTTGTGGAAGGCAAAGTTTTATACACAAAGATGAAAAGGAAAATATTTAGAGGAGTTTTTCTCCTCTTAGATAATTTGGAGTGGTAAATTGTTGAAAAATATAACTACAAATAATTATTCTAATCCTTAAATTGAACTTGTGTGGTTGGAGGAAGATATCCAGAGTCAAACGACCTGCTATATTGTATTCCTTGGCTCCGTTCTAACGTCTAGTACTGTTATAAGTCAAAAGCACTAGCAGCGCTCAGATGTAGCTGAAGATTGTGGTAAAGCAAAGTGTTTTCTGACTCTAATAGCTTTCTCTCTGCAAATGAAATGAAACACAACAGGAACAAAAAGAAAGCTCCTAAATATTGCCAAAAAAGGTAAGGTATACAGAGAAAAAAAATAAAGAAAATTGATGAATATGGAATCAATGTGTGAGGTATGTTTCAGACAAAGTAGGAGAGATTCAATCTCCATCCTTTCCTAGAGTAGGTTATTTTAGGCCACTCAACATGTGATTTATTTCCAGAAGCCCATATTTATTTCTCAAATGATGTTCCTGAGAAAATCAGTGTCTCCAGAGGTTATGAGTTGCTCTCCAAAAGGCAAAAAGTAGTCTCTTTTCAAATAAAATGTAAACAACTGTGTTACACAAGTTTATACAAGTTTCTTGCCTATGTGAAGTGATCTGAAAATATTTCTTCACATTTTCCCAGTTCATTTCCTAGGGTCATGTGTTCAAAAAACATAGTTGTAAACTAATATGCTTCACTGGGAACCATCTTAACATCCTCAGTGCCTTTCAATATTCCATTGCAATGAAAACATGCAGAATTCCAAGACTTAGAAAGGGCCAAGAAATTACCTTTTTAAATTTTTAAACAAGATACAATTGTTTATCTTGAATTTGGTGCAAGATCAAAGAAAGGAAATCCTGGTGTGACAGAGTGGAACAGTGATTAAAGGTTGGGGACATGGAGCCAGACTACTAGGTTTATATTGTTGCGTTTGCTGTTTTGTGGCTTCAGGAAAGTTATTAATCACTTCATGCCTTAGTTTTATTTTCTATTGAATATCATTGAGAGGATTATATAAATTACTATATGTTAAGTGCTAAGAATATTACCTCGCTCATAATTGTCACTGTCATCAGCTTCATTATTAATTACCATTCTCTGGGAATTCTGAGTCATAGACCTAGAACACTGTGGCTTTTCCCTTACACTGTGTTTATTGTAAATAAGTTTAGCTTTTGATGATATATAAACCTTGAGTCAGATAATGCAAACAAAATCATGTGGTGTTTAAGGACACCTGTCAGAAGAGGTGCGGGCTCATTTGTAAGTCATGCATTTCATTCTCTTAGTACCCTTTCTCCCACAAAGAAGGTGGGTGAAATCCTCTAATGACTATACACTGCACCATGCCTCCCTCCTTAGGATATTGCTTACTTCTGTAGAATGATGTGGAACGTTAGAGAAAAGTACAAGTTACTCTGAGAATCACTTTGCCAGAGCAGCTCTGAAACCATTTGAAAAAGAGAGGTCCTCTAGTAAGTCTAATGTGTTAATTTCCCCACTAATGTGTTTGAAATTAGGTCACTCCCTTACCTGAATGGGGATTCACTCTCCTGTTGAAAAAATTATCTTCATTTATAGATGTCTAATGCAATTATTGTATATTAAATCAGCAGCACATTAAAAATGTCATAACCCTATTTTTTTTCTCAAAGTTTCTCTTTCATATTGGTGCTATGTCAAGATAAACTTCAATGCCAAAAATTAAGAGTTCTTTGGTCTAACACTCCATTTAAGCCAGCACCAACTTCAGAATCTGGTTTATTCAGTCCAACTTTAGCTGCAGGATTAGAACTAATGAGCAATATTTGAATTGCTTTTGGAGCTACTGTACTACAAAATTTCTCATTCTCCTAACACGTTATAAGCTATCTTTGTGCCTTTCTGGCCTTTAAATACCTCCTTTACTTGAAGGTAATCCATAATAGTTATTAGTGTGCTGTTCTGTCAGTGTATAGGAATTAATAAACCTTGAAGGATTTAGAAAGCAGCAGATTCTAATAAAGCTCTTTCATCAAGTTTGTTTGGCAGGTTAAATTACTTATTCTTATAAATATCAGAGACTAGTTTATCCCGATAGTGAAAGGTCACCTTAAACATCTCTGTAAATAACCAGGATTCTAAAAGTTTGGTATTGAAATACCTGATTTAATCAGTCTACTCACTTCTTAGGATATATCTAGGTCATATAATCTGTTTTAATGACAACATTTTTAATATCTCTTCAAGCTTAAGTCATTATTCACAGGAGTATGGTCAGTAACAATATTTAAGACCATTTTTAAAATAATAAATTAATTTACTTGACTGTTACCTCTTTCCTGATCCCTTTTTGTTCTTATCAACTCTGTTTTCTAAAGATGTGATGAGAGTTATCAAAAATGTTTCTCAAATGCTTGTGTGTAAAATGTATATTTGTACTTAAATTTTAACTAGCAATGAAGTTAACCTTCACCCCAGATTAAACAATGAAGTATATCCAGCTTCCCACCTCGGCCTGTATATATTTCCTTTTTTATATCCCATAAACTTAAAATATATTTGAAAAAGAATAATTAATACATCTTTATGTCACAACTATATGATATTATTCACAAATATAATCCACAACTATAATTTTACTTTTTTTGGTCTCTTTTTGCTTAGGGCCTGAAACCTCAAATAACAAGGTTTACAAACATATACCACACTGCAGCAGTGTAACAATGTAGAAAATAATACACATTTGCATAATACAAGTATAAATATTTCTCTATAATTCTATTTATATTATTCAAGCTAAACTTCAATATTTTTTTGCCATTTGACTCTTCATTAGAAATTATTCTGGAGGGTAGATAAGAAATAAGCTGGAATGTTATATTATATATGATCATGTTTAGTTTTCCATAACAGTATGATGTGGAAAAAAACAGGAAAACATTATTATTATAATTATTTTTACTCAAATTACTTTTATTACCCAAATTTATTTTTGTTACCCAAATTATTAGCAAAATTATTTTTATCACCCAAATTCTTACTAATATACATATTCTGATCTTCATTGCAAAAGGAAAACAAGAATTTTTTGTCTTATAAAAATTAGAATCCATGTGCTAATGAGAATGAAAACAAATAAGTTCCTTGCCTTTACCTTCAAAATAGACTTAGTAAGACATTAATATCTCTTCTTGATTCTTCTCATTTTTTACTATTTCCCTTTTTCTACTCTTCACTTGAACTGGTAAGTTTCCTGAGATCTCAACATTTGTATTTTATTTTTCCTCCTACCCCATGAGAATTCTCATCACATGCTAATTCATTTATCTAATTATATCATGTTGCAATTTTCTTTATTGCAAAAAGGTCTGAGCTCACAAGAAAAGTCTCTAAGATAAAATGCTGTAAAACCTAAAAAAATATTATTGAATTAATTTCAGAATGCAGTATAGTGATCTTGGGAATCCAAACTTTATGAGACGTGTTTGATCTCAAGCCTATAAAAAGTTTGAGAAATTACGTCTACAAAGACAGACTACTTGGCTTATAGTTAACAGATAATTTTACATTACACAGAATAAGGAAAACATACCAAAAAAGATACATCATTAATACCTTTAAAGGGCTGAAATATGTATATGTAACTTTGAATATTAATTTAATACACTATGAATATTGGGAGAGTAGAATAAATATAGAAAAGATTTATGAAGTCTTCATTTACCAGCTACTAAGTAACACAACAGATACATTTCTTGCCTTCACCTTCAAAATCGACTTAATCAGATTTACTAATACCTCCTCTTGATTCTTCCTCTTTTTAACTATTTATCTTTTCTAATGCTCTCTTCACCAGGAAACTTTGTAGTGGGTTTATAATTACCAAATTAATTTGCATGCTTAAGAACAGGGTTAATACAACTGACAATTTAAAAAATGTTTTTATAATTCAGCTTAAAATATTTTGAATGCAGTATGTCTTAGAAATGAATACAATCATAATTATGCAGTATTATTTAGAACTAAACTCTCTCATAACTAGAGTTGACATTTAAAGGTACCTAGAAATAATTCTACAGTATGCTATAAAACCTTGATGAAACTAGTTACAAATCAGTCAATATCATAGTAGCTTATGTTGATAACAATTCAAAGTAATATCAAATGAAACCTAGGATCTCAAACTTACAGCATAGTATGGAAAAGAACCTAGAAATCATGTGTTGAATAAAAAGATGTAATTCAAATTTTTCACCTACATGAAAATGCTTGTTCACACATATTGGAGTGTCACCATCTCTGATCACCCATACTGCAATTTAAAATAATTGTTTGGCCTTTACTGAAATTAGACTGTGAAGTATAATCCAATTTTAAATGATGGTGTAATGGGTGGCCTGGGATAAATACCAAACTCATTTTTCCCAACATTTGCTTTGACAAAATTGTGCAGAAAATAATGTTTTCTCTCTGAACATGTTAGGCCAAAGATGACCAAAGTTAACCAACAATAAATGTACAACATTTGTAGTTCTCTCAGAAAATACTGGTAAACCAAGTATAAAAGTTTTATGAAATAGTGAAAGTTGGCATGATACAAAGAAAACCATTTTATACCCACTGATTAAGACTGAAAACATCTGAGTTGGTGGAAAAGTTATTTGGTGATACTATGCCTTATTCATGTTGTGAAACCTGGGGACTGAAATTCAATTACACTGAAGACCAAACTAAGAATTTATTATAAAGCCTTTGTGTTTTGGGGGTGACATTGAAAGTAACTGGAAAGTCAAAAATACTGGGTAAATATTGCTACATATGAAAGGAATAAAGGACTCAAATCTGGATAGTTGATTTGACTGATATGGTTCATCTGCCAGTTGTATAATTGTTTCTTCTATTAGGAATTAAAAGATAACTGTATCATGAATACTCTGAACTGAAACTATATAGAGATCAAGTGGAAGATTAAAATTATATGGACTGGAGAGATAGGGACTTGGAATAAGGAGAGACCTATTTGCTAAGTTCTAAGGCATATTTTAAAAATATTTCCTTTTGTTTACTTTTATTCACTCAGTGAATGTTTATTGAACATCTACTACATGCCTCCTCTGTTTTGAGAATACAGCAGTGAATAAAACAGACAAAAATAGCTGTTCTCTGGGAGAGCACATTCTACTTGAGGACGATTTTCAACTGTACCTGATACCTGTTCTTGGGTGTCTAAAAGGCATATCAAACTTGACAGGTTCAAATAATTACTCATTTATCTCTCTCTAAAACTTATTTTTCCTCCAGTCTTTCCTGTCTAAGTGACATCTCTATTCATCCTGCTGCTCATGCCAAAAACGTTGGAGTTATTCTCTCATTTCCTCACTATACACATACAATCTCTTTATCATCAAATACTACTAGTTTTACCTTCCAAGTATATTCCATATCTGTTTTTCAATACCTGTTTCTACAAGAGGAAAAAGGAGACAGAAGTATGAAAAAGAATAGAGAAAGACAGTTTATAATTAGCTACTCAAGATAGAAATTCAAAGTTAATACGTATAAAAAGATTTTTAAAAATAGATATTGTTTTCTAGATTTGATTTTTGTATCTGCATATTTTAGTAATTATAAAACAATTAAATTAACGTGTAATCTAAATATAAAATTCAAAAGGTAATTTTATTTTCTATAATCTCTGAAATGTTCTCAAAACAATGACAATCTGGCAGCAAAAAATACTTTCAAAGTTCCTTGGTTTCAATGTTTTATTTTCCTAGAAAAGGAAGCAGGATTCCTTGGGAAAATTGCAGACTTGAAGCAACATTTGTCAGCCTAGAAACAACTTAAAAAAAAAAAAAATCTCAGGTAGCAAAAGAAATATTAAACACCATGCCAGGGTCCTACAAAAGAACTCAGTATTAACTGGCAAGTCTCTCAGTGGGTGAAGATAGAAAAAAGCTTTAGTATCAAAAATAAAATAATTGAGGTATGTAAAATATATTTAAGTATATGAGTTTATCATGATGTTTAAAAAACAAATACTGGCCAAGCATGGTACTTCACACCTGTTATCCCAGTGGTTTTGAAGTTTGAGGTGGGAGGGTCACTTGAGGACAAGGGTTTGAGACCAGCCTGGGAAGCATAGTGAGACTCTGTGTCTACAAAAATAAAAATAATTAGCTAGGTGTGGTGGTACACAACTGTAGTCCCAGATGCTTGGGAGATCATGGAAGGAGGAACACTTGAGCCCACATAGCAGAGCAAAGTTAATTTTTATGGGAGAATTGCAGGTAATAAGCTGATAAAAATATAATATTAAATATTATTTTATATATTTTAATGAAGTAATGAATCTAGACATTGATTAACACCAAAAACAAGACACACATTATGTGCTTCATTTTTGATAAACATAACACTATCTGTGAAACAGTATTGTTAAAAAAAAAAAAAAAAAATAAAAAAAAAAATAAAAAAAAAAAAAAAAAAGGAAAGAAACCTTTCCTTCCTCCTCATGTGGGCATTTATTGCTGTGAATTTCCCTCTAGACACTGCTTTAAATTTGTCCCAGAGATTCTAGTATATTGTGTCTTCGTTGTCATTGGTTTTGAAGAACATCGTTACTTCTGCCTTAAATTCATTGTTTATCCAGTCTACATTCAGGAGCCAGTTGTTCATTTTCCATGAAGTTGTGCAGTTTTGTGTTAGTTTCTTAATCCTGAGTTATAATTTGATCGCACTGTGGTCTGAGAGACTGTTTGTTATGATCTTCATTCTTTCACATTTGCTGAGGAGTAATTTACTTCCAATTATTTAGTTAATTTTAGAGTAGGTATGATGTGGTGCTGAGAAGAATGGATATTCTGTGGATTTGTGGATGAGTGTTCTGTAAATGTCTATTAAGTTAGCTTGGTCCAAATCTGCATTCAAGTTCTGGATTTCCTTGTTGAATTTCTGTCTCATTGATCTGTCTAATATCAAGAGTGGAGTGTTAAAGTCTCCCACTATTATTGTGCAGGGGTCTAAGACTCTTGTAGGTCATTAAGGACTTGCTTTATGTATTTGGATGCTCCTGTATTGGGCGCATATATATTTAGAATAGTTAGCTCTTCTTGTTGTATTGATACTTTTACCATTACGTAATGTCCTTCTTTGTCTCTTTTGATTTTTGTTGGTTTAAAGTCTGTTTATCAGAGACTAGGATGGCCATCATTGCTTTTTTTTTTTTTGCTCTCCATTTGCTTGCTAAATCTTCTTCCATGCATTTATTTTGAGCCTATGTGTGTCTTTGCACCTGAAATGGGTCTCCTGAATACAGTACACCAATGGTTCTTGGCTTTTTATCCAATCTGCCGGTCTGTGTCTTTTGATTGGGGCATTTAGTCCATTTACATTTAATGTTAGTATTGTTGTGTGTGAATTTGATCCTGCCATAAGTTGAAAAAGTTAGAGGAGGAAGATCAAAAAAACTCAAAAGCTAGAAGAAGACAAGTAATAACTAAGATCAGAGCAAAACTGAAGGAGATAGAGAAACAAAAACCCCTTCAAAAAATCAACAAATCCAGGAGCTGGTTTTTTGAAAAGATCAACAAAATAGATAGAATGCTAACCAGACTAATAAAAAAGAAAAGAGAGAGGAATCAAATAAATGCAATAAAAAACTATAAAGGGGACATCACCACCGATTCCACAGAAATATAAACTACCATCAGAGATTACTACAAACAACTCTATGCACAAAAACCAGTAAATCTGGAAGAAATGGATAAATTCCTGGACACTTGCACTCACCCAAGACTAAACCAGGAAGAAGTTGAAACCCTGAACAGACCAATAACAAGGGCTGAAGTTGAGCCTACTAACTAAAAAAAGCCTAGTTCCAGAGGGGTTTACAGCTGAATTATACCAGATGTAAAAAGACACTCTGTAACCATTCCTTCTGAAACTATTCCAAACAATACAAAAAGAGGGAATCCTACCCAACTCATTTTATGAGACCAACATCATCCTAATACCAAAACCAAGAAGAGACGCAACTAAAAAAGGAAACTTCAGGCCAATATACATGGTGAAAATCTACGCAAAAATCTTCAATAAAGTTCTGGCAAACAGAATGCAACAGCAAATCAAAAAGCTTATTCATCATGATCAAATAGGCTTCTTCCCTGGGATGCAAGGATGATTCAACATACACAAATCTATAAACGTAATCCATCACATAAACAGAACCAAAGACAAAAACCACATGATTATCTCAATATATACAGAGAAGGCCTTCGACATAATTCAACAGCCCTTTATGCTAAAAACTCTCAATAAACTAGATATTGATGGAACGTATCACAAAATAATAAAAGCTATTTACAACAAACCTGCAGCCAACATCATACTGAACGGGAAAAAACAAGGAAGCATTCCCTTTGAAATCTGGCACAAGACAATGATGCCCTCTCTCACCACTCCTATTCAATATAGTATTGGAAGTTCTAGCCAGAGCAATCAGGCAAGAAAAAGAAATGAAGGGTATTCAATTAGGAAAAGAGGAAGCCAAATTGTCTCCATTTGCAGATGACATGATTGTATTTTTAGAAGACCCCATCATCTCAGCCCAAAATCTCCTGAAACTGATAAGCAACTTCAGCAAAGTCTCAGGATACAAAATCAATGTGCAGAAACCACAAGCATTTCTATACACCAATGACAGACAGAGAGCCAAATCAAAAGTGAACTCCCATTCACAATTGCTACAAAGAGAATAAAATATCTAGGAATATAACTAATAAAGGATGTAAAGGACCTCTTCAAGGAGAACTACAAACCACTACTCAATGAAATAAGAGAAGAAACAAACAGATAGTAAAACATTCCATGCTCATGGTTAGAAATAAACAATATTGTCAAAATGGCCATACTGCCCAAAGTAATTTATAGATTCAATGCTATCCTCATCAAGCTACCATTGACCTTCTTCATAGACCTGGAAAAAAGCACTTCAAACATTATATGGAACCAAAAGAGAGCCCAAATAGTCAAAACAATCCTAAGCAAACAGAACAAAGCTGGAAGCACCATGCTGCCTGACTTCAAACTATACTACAAGGCCACAGTAATGAAAACGGCATGGTACTGGTACCAAAACAGAGACATAGACAAATGGAACAGAACAGAGGCATCAGAAGCAATACCACACATCTACAATCATCTGATCTTTGACAAACCTGACAAAAACAAGTAATGGGGAAAGAATTCCATATAATAAATGGTGTTGGGAAAACTTGCTGGCCATGTGCAGAAAGCAGAAACTGGACCCCTTCCTGACACCTTACACTAAAATTAACTCCAGATGGATTAAAGATCTAAACATAAGACCTAACACCATAAAAACCCTAGAAGAAAATCTAGGCAAAACCATTCAGGACATAGGCATAGGCAAGGACTTCTTGGCTAAAACACCAAAAGCAATGGCAATAAAGGACAAAATAGACAATGGGATCTAATTAAACTCCACAGCTTCTGTACAGCAAAGGAAACAATCATTAGCGTGAACGAGCAACCAACAGAATGGGAAAAAATTTTTGCAATCCGCCCATCTGACAAAGGGCAATATCCAGAATCTACAAAAAACTAAAACAGATTTACAAGAAAAAACAAACAAACCCATTCAAAAGTGGGCAAAGGATAAGAACAAGCACTTTACAAAAGAAGACGTTTATGAGGCCAAAAAACATATGAAAAAATGCTCCTCACTGGTCATTAGAGAAATGCAAATCAAAACCACATTGAGATACCATCTCACACCAGTTAAAATGGCGATCATTAAAAAATCAGGAAACTAGTTCAACCATTGTGGAAGATAGTGTGGAGCTTCCTAAAGGACCTAGAAATAGAAATTCCATTTGAACCAGCAATCCCATTACTGGGTATATACTCAAAGGATTATAAATCATTCTACTATAAAGATATATGCACATGTATGTTCATAGCAGCACTGTTTACAGCAGCAAAGACCTGGAACCAACCCAAATGCCCATCAGTGATAGACTGGATAAAGAAAATGTGGCACATATACACCAAGGAATACTACGTAGCCATAAAAAATGACGAGTTCATTTCCTTTGTAGGAACATGGTTGAATCTGAAAACCATCATTCTCAGCAAACTGACACAAGAACAGAAAATCAAACGCCTCATGTTCTCACTCATAGGTGGGTGTTGAACAATGAGAACACATGGACACAGGGAGGGGAGCATCACACACAGGGATCTGTTGGTGGGGTCCAAGGGAGGGACAGCGGGGAAGTGGGGATGTCTGGGAGGGATAACATGGGGAGAAATGCCAGATGTAGGTGATGGGGGGAAGGAGGCAGCAAACCATATTGCCATGTGTGTACCTATGCAACAATCCTGCATGATCTGCACATGTACCCCAGAACCTAAAGTACAAAAAAAAAAAAATCAGGAGATAACAGATGCTGGAGAGGATGTGGAGAAATAGGGACATTTTTACACTGTTGGTGGGAGTGCAAATTAGTTCAACCATTGTGGAAGACAGCGTGGCAATTTCTCAAGGACCAAGAAATAGAAATACTGTCTGATCCAGCAATCCCATTACTGGGTATATAACCAAAGAATTATAAATCATTCTTTTATCAAGACACATGCACATGTATGTTTATTGTGGCACTGTTTACAATAGCAAAGACCTGGAACCAACCCAAATGCCCATCAACGATAGACTGGATAAAGAAAATGTGGCACATGTACAGCATGGAATACTATGTAGCCATCAAAAACGATGAGTTTGTGCCCTTTGTAGGGACATGGATGATTCTGAAAACCATCATTCTCAGCAAACTGACACAAGAACAGAAAACCAAACACTGCATGTTCTCACTCATAGGTTGGTGTTGAACAATGAGAACACATGGACACAGGGAGGGGAGCATCACACACTGTGGTGAGTTGGGGGTGGCTAGAGGAGGGATAGTGGGGGGTGGGGAGGGTGGGAAGGGATAATATGGGGAGAAATACCAGATATAGGTGATAGGGCAATGAAGTCAGCAAACCACTTTGCCATTTATGTACCTATGCAACAATCCTGCTTGATATGCACATGTGCCCCAGAACCTAAAGTACAATTTAAAAAAAAAAGGAAAGAAAGAAGAAACAATAAATCTAAATTACATCAAGCTTTCAAGTCTAATATAGAGGAAAATAAAGAGGACAGAAGAACATATTAAAGGACACATAGGGAATGTAATCAGCAAAATCTAAACTGGAGAAAATTATCCTGAACAAAGGATCTTGTTTTTGATTAAACAAATTTCAACAAATAACAAAGGTTGAGAGAAGCTCATATTCTAAACTGGACTTAGGGGACATATTAACTAATTGTAATATTTAGAACTTAGTTTCTGATTTTAAAACAAGAAACTAAAAATAACTGTGGCATTTGTGAGAAAACTAGAAATTTTGAACAAGAATTGGATCTTTTCTGCTATTAAAGATGCATTGTTAAGTTTTTGGAATAATAATGGTATTACAATAGTCTTTAATTTCTCAGAATAAGACATTGAAATACTTATAGATGAAATAACAACACATCTTAGATTTGCTTCAAAATTATAGGAGAAGAAGTTGATAGGAATATTACTAACGGAGATGAGCCAGATATTGGTAACTGTTGAGTAATGGTGAAGAACTTGCTATATTCTTTTTCCAATTTCTATGTATGGTTAATTTTTTCTACAATAGACAGTTAACAAAAATATATGTAAAAGTAAAACAACATGATCTAAACTATAGAAGTAACGTGTTTGGAACAAGAAAGCCCAACTCTCTTCTTTCAGTTGTCAGGTCATTTGCTAAGTGTTTGTAATCATTTTAAATCAGACAAAATGTCATTCTTAGGGCTCTACATATATGTATGCATAGTTGATTAAAGACATTATTTTCACAGCAGTAGAGTTTACATTATTATTAGAAAAAAATCTTCATGTGTCAGTACTTTTAATGTTGGGCACATCACGTTATAGAAAAAAGATACCTGATGCAGTTCTATTTTTGTTAAAATAGAACATATAATTCAATTGTATTAAAATAATTTATATTCTGTCATCAAGTGAGGTTCTCTCATTACTTTACTTTGAGATGGATCAATAAAAATATCTTCAAATCCACTAGTCTCAGCACTGCCCCCTCCAAATGTCCAGAAAAATATTTCAGGTGGAATGAAAGGGAAGATGCTGCCCTTACAGCTCTGCCCTGAATTCTATTTGCCATTTTAGTGGAACAAATAGATCCTGGATGTTTCTTAATGTGGAGAAAGGCATTTCATTTCATTTGAGCTGTATGCAAAGGCTACTAGGACTACTATAACGAAATACCACTGACCAGGTAGCTTAAACAGATTTATTTCCTGCCATTTCTGAAAGCTGAAAGGCCTATACCAAGGTAATGCCAGGATTAGTTCCTCTTTAGGTCTTTTTCTTTGACTTGATGATAGCCACCTTCTCACTGAGTCTTTATAGGGTCTTTCTCTCTGCTTACATACATTTCTGGTGCCTCTTCATTTTCTCATAGGGAAACACATCAAAATAGAATCCCACTCTTATGACCCCATTTAACCTTAATCACCTCCTTAAATTTCCTATCTCTAAATATAGTCACATTGGAGGTTAGAATTTCAACATATAATTCAATAGTATGACTAGGCAAAAGTCCATTGTTCAAAAATAATTTTGAAGATCAGACTCTCTTTTTAAATTTTTATTTTATTATTATTATTTTATTTTATTTTAGGTTCAATGTACGCATACAGGTTTGTTATATGAGTAAATTGCCTGTCACAAGGGTTTGGTGTACAGATTGTTTTGTCACCCAGGTACAAAGCATAGCAACCCATAGGTAGTTTGCCAATCCTTACTCTCCTCCCACCATCCACCCTCAAGTAGGCCCTGGTGTCTGTTATTCCCTTCTTTGTGTCTGTATGTACTCAATGTTTAGCTCCCACTTACAAGTGGGAACAGGTGGTATTTTGTTTTCTGTTCCTATGTTATTGTCTCACTTAGGATAATATCTCGAGCTCCATCCATGTTGCTGCAAAAAAAAAACCATAATCACATTCTTTTTATGGCTGCACAGTATTTCCTTGTATATATGCACCACATTTTCTTTAGCCAGTTTACCAACTATAACTGGAATATCATCCATTAGCTGAAATTCAGGTCCTCTGGTATTCATCTTCATCCTTCTGTACACAGCTTCTCAGCCTAGTTTACCCTCAGCTGCTTGACTTTCACTACCATGCTGGGGGATTGCCCTCTACTAGAACACATTGTTTCAGAATAGCATAGCTTTGCAGTCGAAAGGATTTTAAAGTGTGAATCCTATCTCTTTTACTTACTGTGTAATTTTGAATAAGTTAATTAGTGTCTATGTAGTTTTCCAGTATAAACATTTATAAAATAAGGCATTTGCCTTTTAGTACCTGATTTATTTAAAAAGTAAAAATTATTTTAAGCAATTATTTAAAGAATTATTATAAAATGAAACTTGTGATTTTGTAAAATGCTTTTAAATAATGATTTGCATTAAACTGAATGGAAGGCTTTGGGCTCAGCCATTAATGCAAAAAAAAAAAAAAAAAAAAAAAAACAAAAGGTCAGATAGAAAGCCATTGCTTCCTTCATAAAACTTCCCTAAGGTGAATCAGAAGTACATATTTCTATTTATTATTTTATATATTCTAAAGTCTATATTTAAGATATACACTTACATAACGTTTAAATAAAATGGCTCAATTTAAGAAAAAAGACACTGTTTTGCTAAGGCATTTATAAGTTCATAATACAAATTTCAGACTTCAAATCATATGTGGTGGAGAGAAATCACCCCTACTCTCATCTTTCATATAGATTCCATCCCCAGAAATAACAACCACCATCAATGTCTTGAATATGCTTGTAGAAATAGCCTATATATTTATAAACAATGAATGAGGCTGCTTGTTTCTAGAAGTGTCATTAATTATTTTGAACAATCAGTACAGCACTGACACAAACCAATCAGAATGGGTTTCGGCCCTGGCACTGGTCAGGGTCCTGCGGTCCCCTGCTTAGGAAACTTGCCTGAGGTCGGTAGATTAACAGGTGGCTTATGTTAGGATAGGATATAAGCAGTCATTACCCAAACTCTGTGCTAACTATCTGGAAGTTAAAGAAGGAAGTAAAAAGGGAAGATAGGTTTAAGATGAGAGGTTATAAAGGTATATTTTATCTATTTTACTGCTTTTCCTGAACAAACTATTTTTATTGTCAAGGGTATTATACTTATTGCAAGCCTATATAGCTAATCTAGTTTTATAAATAAGAACTTTGGTTACTCTGTTTTGTTCCTTAGAAAAAAATTATCCCTGCAATGCAGTAGTTCTTTATTTTTCTGCTAAACTTCAAAATATTATATCAAAGAAATTCATGTTTCCACTGAGTAAAGAAACTAATGCTTACAGTGATTAAGAAGCTGCTCAGAGCCAAAAGCAAAAATCTAAGCCGTATCCATGTGATAGCGATTTCAATACCAAAGGATTTCTAAAATTTGACTAATCGCCTCTTGATACTGAGTTACTGAGTAAAGACTTACTTTCTCACATAAAATTAGTATTTTCTAAGTTTTAAGAATTTTTAATTTGACTTTCTTTTTTCCTCATGCCCATATTTCTCCCTTGTTTGCTTCCCTAAATTTCCTAAGAATTGCCATTTTCTAGGATTTCAGGATAAGGCTCTCTGATCACATTTTTTTGTTTTTTAGTTTTTTCTAACTTCAGAAATGCAGCCAATGAGAATTTTGAACAGTTTTTCTTCAGATTCAATTTAGATCATATACATGACTCATTCAACTTCCTCAGGTCCTTTCATGAATAGGTTCAGAAGCAAGGCACTTTAGGTTTGATGTGTCTCAAGTCTCACATAATGCACTGTTCACTTTCAAGTATGTTCATTCGGAGTCATTTCTTTCTAACCTCAAAGTCAAGAGACATATTCCTACAAAAGTATTTCCCACACTACTACTGTTAAGTCCATGTGAATACAGTGAGATAATAGAAAAATTCAAAGAAACACACTTTGCACAGGCTAAAACAAAATGTCATCTTTATGTCTCTCTTTTCCTTTCACGCACTTATATTAATCAGAGATTAAAAAAAAAAAAAAAAAAAAAAAAAAAAAAAAAAAAAAAAAAAAAAAAAACCATCAGCTCATAGGTAGTCCCGGAGCTTTATGTCTTTCAAATAACTTCTGCTAGTTGGTGTGCCCTTAAGACAGCATGCAGAGTATAAAGCAGAGGAGCAGGATGGGTTCCAGTTCCTGCTAATGGGGTGACCCTAGGCAGCCATTGTCTGATCTTCAGATTCAACTTTTATAACATAATCCTGATAATATTTATTTCTTAGGGCTGTTTTGGAGATTAAGTGCTCTATGTAAAATGTTTTATAAACTGTAAAACACATAAAATGGAGGCTATATTTACAGTCTCTGACAAATGTAGGTTTCTTTTGGCAAGGGGGTCTTGTCACAAAACCTCATTTTTTGTCAGCTACACATAAAAATCTATAAAAATATTTAAAGCTACTTTCAAATTAGGAATATGAATTATATCCATGGCAGGGGCAGGGGGGCGGGTGCTGGAAATGTAATGGCATGATCGAGTGAGGCATGCAAAGGCCAGGGAAAATGGTTCTGGGAACTTTAACAGTATGGTCTCTAGTATTTGAGTAAAATGTTAAAATGCAAAGAAACCTTTTCAGAAGAGAAATGGAGACCAAGAACTATAAAGTGCCTTGTTTAAGACAACAAAAAGAATTATTGGCAAAACACTGTACAACCCAGAACCCAAGATTCTCTGATAAAGCCTTTCCTTCCCTCCTCAAATATATGCACCGTCTTCAAAACACCAATACCAGAATCTCAGGTAATGAGCAGTGCTGCAGTGGAAATCTCTGGAAACAGGCAGTTCTTTCCAGCTAACTCAATTCTTGCCATTTAGTCACTCTCAAGACTAGATCTGTTGCTAACCACACCTTTTAGGACGCAATGTTTAAAAACAGATACCAAAAAACTTGTATTTATAAATAACAATGATCCAAGTGGGAGCTGATTATTTTTGTCTTCCTTTCACCTTTAATATTTTTTCATATTTTTATTTTTTGTTAGTTTATACTTTGAAGGTGCATATAAAGAAACACTTTCAATAATTTCAGAAAATCATTCTCAGACCTGAAGATAATATTTATTCACTGAATAATAAACTAGACAATTAATAAATAAGGAATGCAGAGACCTTTATAGTTTAAATAGTTGTCTCTGTTTTAAAAGCAAGTGGAAATTCTTTACGTTTTAGCTGATACCTTAGAATCAAAGAAAAATGGAAATATAAAGCCTGTCCTCATTTTTGAAATGGATGCATTCCTAACATGTATAACTTACTTTTTGTGAATCAAATGTTTCCCCATTAATTAAAGAAGCTTAATATTCATATTTTAAAAGTCAAATACTTATGTAATGTGAATAATTATATTTACATATATCTTGTTTATAAATTTTAATGTGTTTTCTTAAATTTCTATAGTCTGGTAGCTTTATTAATTCTCATGTAGACAAACAAACAAGACTGCTTGAGATAGAGTATATTTTTCACTATCGTATTATTCAGTGTTACATGTATTGTTAATATGATAGGAGATAAGGAAAATAATTTTGGTATTCATCTTCACATTGCATAAACACTGAGAACATTGAAACTGGGGAAGTTCTGATTCAAATGAGATGACCAACAGTTACCAATTTCTGAGGAATGAAGTTTCATTTTCATATGTTGAACCACAGGAAAGAAATGCCCAGACAACTTAACAACACTCTTAGACCTCATATTGGCTTTAATCAAAACTGAAGATATTGGTAAGTCCTTTAACATTTTTGAGCCTCTAATCCACAAAATGAAGAGTTTGAAATATTACAGGTTTCCAAGGTTTTTACTATGAATCTGCTTTAAAAATCTAGTTAAACATTTTAAACTAATTTTAGAAGGACACAAATCCTCAACAATAGTACAAACAATTTATTTATCTATCTCATGCCGCTTCTTCTAACATTAATATCTTATGTAAATATGGTAAAATTACCAAGAACAGGAAATTAGCATTGGTACAATATTATTAACTAAACTACAGACCTTATTTGAGATACAGCAAATAGTTCAATTTACCTACACAAGCACATACACTAAAATATTAGACTAAAAGATTTCTAAGAATAAACTCTCATTCAGGATTCAATCCTGAGTCACAAAGTGTGGGAACTTGAAAAGAAGAGGTCCAATTGCCTGTACCATGCCTGAGCCACAAAATCACAATGCGGGGCATAGATAGGGAAGAGGAGACAGATGCCAGTGACCGGCTTGGGTAACATAGCCATGGGATCACACCCTATTCCATAATTGTCAAAAGTCAAAGTTGCTTAAACCAGACGAGAAAATTGTAACCGTTCTGCTTTTCTTCTTCTCCTTCTCCCTCTGTTATCAGTTTCAGTGATTATAATTGGTGTGTAAAATGGAAATTACAATGATTCAAGTTGCATAATCCTTAAAGTTATACAAACTACTAAATTCTTAAAGTTAAAATTTCTCAGGTTTAACTCTAGAGTAACCTTTAAAATGAAGTTGGTAAGTTTCATAAAGAAATTCTCTAAGAAAAATGATGCATATTTTATAGTAATTTTAAGCAGAATGTGTCTCAAATCATTTAATTTCAACCGCATTATCTTTAAAATATTTTGTGTTCTTTACTTTCCAAATTTGATTGAATTTTACATTTTAGCATCCATAATCAATGTGAAAGGAAAGTACACAACCTTGGTTTAAATAGCTAGAGAGTGACATGTGTCACTGTCAGTTTGGTAGAACTTTACAAGTTCCCTGGCCCAGAATTTAAAATCACCTGTATGAATTACATTCTAATTAACACTGAACCACAGTATCTTTCCATAACTTTGTGACTTGTGGTTAAAGCAAAATCGTTCTTTTTCTCCATTTCAATGTGGCTTTTCTTATCTTTGTGCTTGCCTAGGGTACAGCAGTTTTTTAACTAGAGTCTGTAATTCTCATAGAAGTATTTTGGTCCATACGTCATTGTTAAATCAGCATTTCTACAAGTGAACAAGGGCTGAGAGTTTGTATCCCACTGTCTTGCTAATGTCACTATAGGATTATTCTCAACTCATCTTATTGCCTGTACTCTTTATTGATCATTTAATTTATCCTGTTTGTATATTTTAACATCTTTGATGTTTTTGTCAAGTAGTCCTTTGATGTATATTTTAAAACTTCAAAAACAACTATTCCTAAAACCCCAAGAATACATTCCATGGTATCAGAAATTTTGTATTACAATTCTAAGAATTAATTTAAAATCATGTAACAACTAAATATTTTCCTATTTTTTAACAAGTAGTTATTGAAGGACTACTATAGAAGAGACACTGATATCTTATATTAGAAATGACAATTTTATTTTTTAGGATCCCCTGCACTCAGACCCAATTCAACTCCCAAGGCCATTCCTGCTGTGAGCCATGAAGTATTTGAGTGGTCTTTGCTCCCTTGCTTGGTTGGACATCATTATTCTTAGAGATCATCTGCCCGTAATGTGTGTCTTAACTGATGACTTAATTCCTTCATCAAATTTAAGTCCTAATCTCATATCAATATCTATTCCTAATTGTGCCAGCTCCCAGTTGGTTTTCTGCCTTTGATACTGTTTCTGATTTCTGATTACACTATTTCCCTAGTACTACTGACTGTTTTTATAACTAAATCTAATCTTTTATTAAGTTCCTTGGACCAGACATATCCCATACTTCAGCAAGTTGGTGAAACACAGTAACAAGAGTGTTAGGAGTCTTATTTACCTATTTATCTTTTTAAGTATATATTTCCCAAGCAGTTGTTCTGAAGGCCTGTGCTCTGTTTACCTGCTGAAAAATTCCTCTATAACTACCACCCTCTAATTAGATGTCTGACTCTCATTCTACTTTTACCTGACATTTTAGACATTAAAACAGAAGAAACTGATCTTCTATGTTCAAGGCCTACAGTTCGGTTACCCTTAATGTCCATCACCAATTAACTGGTATAGTGCCAAGTTCCTTACCCTTTCTTCCTGCTCAAATTTACTGTAAATAACTGGCCATGCTCTACCTCTTCCATTGTGATCAAATATTCACATCTCAGAAGAACAACTTTACACACTGAGCTCTTTAATAAGTAATATAGCATAGTGAAGACCATCAGCTTTGCAATCAAACAAGCTGAGTCTAAATTCTCTCCCACCAGCTGTAGTAGGCAGAGTTATGGCTCCTCAAAGACGTGTATGACTGAATCCTTGGAATCTATGAATGGATTATATTACATATCAAAGGGGAAATAAGGTAGCAGATGGAATTAAGATTGCTAATTAGCTGACTTTATGGTTTGGAGATTTGCCTGGATTTTTTTAGTGAGGCCAATGTAATCACAAGAATCCGTACAAGTAAAAGAGGGAATCTGAAGGATTAGTTTCAGAATGCTATGATGTGACATGGAATCTACCAGGCCTTATAGGTTTTGACAATGGAAGGAGACCAGAGAATGTAAGTGCCTCTAGAAAATGGGAAAGACATGAAATGAATTCTCCCTTAAAGCCACCAGAAAGGAAAAAAGCCCTGTGGATACCTTGATTTTAGCCCAGTGTGACTTATTTTGGACTTCTGACTTACTGACATATAAGATAATAAATTTGTATTGTTTTAAGCCACTAAATTCACGGTATTTTTTTTGCAATAGAAAACTGACACATAAAAGTTATCATGTAGTTTTGATCGAGTTACTCAACCATGATACTCTTCAGTTCCCTCATCTAAAGAAGGGCTGTTGATACTATATTCCATTAAATCCAAGACTCCATTTATTATAATTAGTTGTAATTAGAGATAAATAGATGAAACACTATTTACACATGAAGAAAATATACTGTCGATTTAACCTTGCTGCAAAGCTTTTACCACACTTAGTAGATTTTTGCTTTCTACACACTTAAAGGGTTCTTTTAGATTTAATGCTTAGATTTTTATCTTATCACTCATTTGCATACATCAAAAATTAAAAATAGTTGTTACTAAAATATCTTCACTTTAAATGTTCAATTTCTCTGAACTGCATTACAACTCAAATCATAGATGTTATGCTTTATCAAAAATATTGTATTTTTCTATCATCAAGAACCTTTATCATGCAGTTTTACTTCAATTGTCCTCAAGATTTTCTTCCAATCCACTGGAATACATCTGCAAGTTTTAATATGCATGCACTCAGGCAATGCCACAATGCCTGGGCTGCCACTTGACCAAAGGGGATGGAAAATGCAACATAATTTAATTTAAATCAGAGATTTAAAATAAAATTTCCTTGGAATCAATAAAACATGGCATAATGCAAATGATGTACATACAGAGGTACAAAAATTTTAGAGTTTTTGATGTATTTCTTTTTATGTACAGTTTATTTTCTTTCCTAAGGATGTTTTTCTTAGGTTCATGAACTCCAATGCACTGAACAGTTAAATAGCCAATTAAAGAAGTCTAAGGAGACAAATACTTCTTGGTTTTTGAAAGTGGCTAAATATTATAAATAAGTGGGAAGAATACCAAAATCATAATTATTTTTCTATATTACATACATACATATACATACATAGATACATGTAGGTATAGATGATACAGATATCAGGGTGTTTCTTTTCTTCTTTCCATGCAAAAGCAATGAAAAACAAAGAGACCTACACTTTGAAGATAGGCAATCATTTACAGCTGAATTAAATGTTTTATTCAATGTAATGATTATGTAGTTTATTTAATGGACACAGGGAGGGAAACATCACACACCAAGGCCTGTTGGGTGGTGGGGGGTAGGGAAGGAACAGCACTAGGAGAAATACCTAATGTAGATGATAGGCTGATGGGTGCAGCAAACGACCATGGCACGTGTATACCTATGTAACAAATCTGCACATTCTGTACATGCACCCCAGAACTTAAAGTATTAAAAAAAGAAATTCACCAGCCTGAGTGGGCCCAGAGAATGCAGCGCAGTGCTGTTCCTCTGTCTGGGTGCGTGTTTGCTGTTGCTGACAATCAACTCTCACGGGTAACAATTGAACACACTATTCACTAGTTACTACCCCCAAAAAATATCTGTTTTTCTTCTTTCTTTGAAAGAAAGAAGAAATGTAAGGATTGTGTAATGATTATGTAGTTTAATGTAATTATGTAATGATTATGTAGTTAAGTAATGTAATGATTATGTAGTTTAGCCATACTGAAATGTTCACATAAAAATTTTCAAAATCAATATTGAATTATATGAAAATAGATAGTAAAAAATATGAATTCATGGAAAAATGACTTGATCAAAGTTGGCTAGTGCATCAGAACAGAAAAACACTTTCTGAAAACGGTTAAATAGAAGTAGAGACTCAGTAGAACAGTTTGTGTGTGTGAATTTTCTTTATTCTTTCTTTTTTTGTTATCTCTAGTTTTTGTGGACTTCTACAAAATGGTTATTATATTACAGACATACTTTTTTAATGAAAACCCTGTTTCCAACTAAAGACTATGTGAAAATTGGTTTATAAAGGTATTTATGGTAGTAAGATAGCTCCAAGCAGATTTTTGTTCTGATATAAATAAAATTTGAGAATTGATGACTTGAAAAGTATATGTGGGAATGGCAGAAAGATAATCTGGGTATTGATTATAATTACTTTAAATGCATTAATTCTATCTTATTTTACCCTATTTCTATGAATTTAACTATCTTAACATATTTAACTATCTCAAAATTATTTTCTGCTTTTGTCTGCCAACTAGGGCTGGGTTAATTCACCTAAGCAGGTGAATTACATGTAATTAAGGTAAAATAAGTAATATAATAATATAATAAATAATATTATATAACATAAGTAATATAAATAATGTGAGAAAAAAATATGTAATTACCAGAGAAAAATGAGACGTCGGCAAAAGCATTCTGCATTACACTAACTGTAGTGAAATAGGCTCATCATTATCTTATGGCAGAAATGCAGTATATTCGATTTATTAGCACAAGATCCTGAGATATTATTGTTCTTCAAAGCAATGTGACCTTTTTAAAAATTGACTGCTAAATTTTTACTAATATGGTTGTAAAACCTGTGATTATTTTTGTTACAAATTTTGATGAAATATTCTCATTTTATGTCAGAGTTTAATCTGTGAGTGATATTTCATTTCACACTAAACTTCAGCCAAATGTTTCTACATACAAGCTTTTGGTGTCTGACTAACATGTATATTTGGTGAATATTAAAAAAAAAAAAAAAAACTCTCA
>NW_016107490.1:200920-204588 GCF_001604975.1 Cebus imitator
AGGTAAAGATGCTCTGACACCTTGAGGTAGGAATTTTAAATTTATTCTACCTTTGGGAGAGCAATTTCAAGAAGTGTACTAAAAACAAAATTAAACATGAATATTCAAATAAGTGATGCAGGTTAATTACTTTCATGAAATTTGTCAAAGCGTAGTAATAATTGACAGAGGCAAACTTCAGGCTATAAGAAAGTATTAAAAAATTCATTTCAGGGTCAGTCTTTGTAGTCCAGAAAAACCAAAGTAATCTTGTTAAATATTCAACAAACGAATACTATGCAGCCATTAATAATGAAAGAATTTTCAATGAATTAAATGATGTTTTCAATATATAGTGAAAAAGTGTTTAAAATAAAGGACAAAGCCATTTTTATAGTTCTATCACACACCTATTCTTTTGGTGTAATTATTTACACTGCTTTTATTTTCAACAAGTTTCATATTTGATGGATATTATATAATTCTTACTTTTAGTGAAGCTATGATTCCCCTGGTCCCTAAAGAAAAAACTTAAATTGCTTTCTTAATTACATTTTTAGGCTATAATTTATACAGCACCACCAATAATGCTAATTCTGTATTGAGGAACTTAGCAGAAAATAATTTGTCTATAAACTTCATTGGTACTGCAATTCTGCATCAATAAAGTCTCCAACACAGTTTGTGCTCCATTTGATGACACATATCAGGGATTGCCAACATTATTACCAAGAGTACACCAAGTCACATGGCTGAGCTTCTTGCTAGAGCTTTTCCTATCATAGGGAAAATAAAAATTTTCAAGGTGCTTGGTAAGAGTCAAGGATTCTTAAAGAGAAATAAAAACTATTTAATAATAATTCTTAAAAAGACAAAGAAAACAACATCTTACTCTCATTCAACCAAGGCTATGGCTATAGACTTACATAGTATTTTATAAACAGAGCAATTTCCCTAATAGAATATTTTTACCTCATGAAGCACTAACTCTCAAAGAATCAAAGGAAACCACATGAGTGGAATAAAATGACAAACGAAGATACATTAGTCAGAATTGAAATCAAAATGGCACATGAGAAAATTTATCTATTTGAATAAAAAGATGATATCCCAAATCCACTAATTATAGTCCAAATTTAGACAAGTAAGGCCTATTGTGTATATGTTTCCAGAAGAACTGATCTTGCTACACACAGTTTATCTTTTGCAACTTGAGTTACTTTAGAAGAGTTCATTTAGCCTTTATATTGGTTGAACAGAACAACTGTGATAATTCCCAATAATGCAAGGTACACTTTATTTACTTATCTACCATGTTCATTGTCAATATTTTGCTGGAATAGAAAATTTTTGGTAAAGTAGTTGAGTTTTTATCAGGCCAAGAGCATTAATACAGAACTTTTTGTGAGTGTTTAGGAAATATAAAATATTATCTGTACTTAAGGCTATTAGGAGCTTGAAAAAGTTTTTTATTTTAAGAGAGTGGAAAAGCTATTACATACACCAAACTATGTCTATTTATTCACACAATCAGTGAAAAAGTTAAACTGAAAAGTATCTTTTCTTAGTTTTATAAAGCAAAATAACTGCTTTAACTTTATACCACCTTCCCTGAATAAACTAATGATAAAATCAATAATTCAGCCTCCAGTAAGCACACAGAAAAATACCTAATAATTTAATTCTTTTTAATTAATGTTAATATTTTAGTAACATTGTTCCTAAAATAGTATTAACACACAGATACTTAACCTCTATGCTAAAGCTAAATATGATAAAATATGTCCAGAATAATGACTACCTTTATAGAATAGAGAGTTCAAGCTTCTTTAACCATTTGGGAAAAGGTGAGATAGGTAAAAAAATAAATTGAAATAGTTAATTTAAAAGTTGAAATATTAAGGATTTATTAATTAGAAATTTCTGAGACTAGGGCATCTTGAAAAGCTTGAATAATTCAGAAGAAAATTAGAAATAGCACATCATCACATCACTGTGTAACTTTCCTGTTGGCTATAAGTGGCTTGGAAAATGACTGCGGAATATTACAAACTTACGTGGTGATGCCAATTGTAACTACTTACCTGAAACAGGAGTTGACAACCTACAGCCTGTGGAGTGTTTTAAAATGGTCCAAGAACTAAGAATGCTTTTTACATTTTCTTGTCCTCTTAAAAGCAAACCATAAGACTATGTAGCCTAAAGTCTAAGCTATTTATGTCTAACCTTTTACAGAAAAAGCTTACTGATTCTATCCTAAAAAAAATTGCTTTCATTTTAATTCTTATCAACAACAATATCCTTAAACAATTTTGATTTGGTAGTGACAACAGCTTCACTGTTTTACCACCTGCTCCATGACATATTAATAATACAGGATCAAGAGATCTCTGATGGTCATGATTTACCACAGAACCATACAAGTTCATTAGGCTGATGACACTATGCTGAGGCACCATGGTATCAGTGAAGTTTCTAGAAGTTTGGTGGCTTGTGGCACATCAAGAAGAGTTCCAAGTAAAAGAAGAGTTGTTCCACTTGGCACAGTTAACAAGAGACATAGTACCTGCTGAACCTTTTCGATTTTAAAGACAGCACTTGCAGCATTAGTGTGTGGTACTCTGACCCATTTACCAGACTGGCCATTTTGAATACAATCTAGAATATGAATGACTCTGCAGCAGTTCCGACACAGATGCAAAGTACTTTGCTCTTCATGCCTTACGACTAAATGACCACATGGTATTCAAAGTATCTGGGGCAGACTGAAATGCTACATAAAGTCTTTGGAAAACTTCAAGAGGAGAATCATATCGCAAATTTTGGAGTAAGGTCATGCCCTCTTGTGCTTAAAAAATGTCCTTTACTTGCACAGTTGGCCCTGGTAGAGACATGGTACTGCCCATGAAATAGCAATTGAGTATGTGTCCCACATTGTCTACAATGACCTGAATATTGCATAATTCATCAAATTCTAAAATTAGATATGCATGACAGCATTATTATATTGTGTCATAAAAATGACACATAAAAGACTGAGCCTGAGCAAGTCTGGAAGGCACTAGGAAGCTGCATGAGAAGGTAGCTCAGACTCCCATGACACATATTCCTACTCTTCTATTGCCTTTTCCTCCACCAACATGTATAACCTCATGGGGAGTTCCCTATGATCAATTAATGGATGGGGAACATACATGGGCCTGGTGATGAAATAGATCTGTTATTGCAATGTTGCAAAGTCCAGTTAGAAATGGACTTACATAATTATATCCACTCACAGATGCTATCCTGGAATTGGATCTTCCCAGTGGTCAGACTTTCAGTTGACACATCTGCTAGTGCACGTGATATAGAAGAGAAAAGAATCATTTTTTGGACGATCCAAGATGGCCGTTTAGGAACAGCTCAGGATTGCAGCTCCCAGTGAAAGCACAGAGGGTGAGTGGACGCCACGTTTTTATTGCCCACAGACTAGGAAATTCCCGGGCAGAGGAGCTCCACGGTCGCCAGCGCGGCTGTTTTGGCCAGCGCGGCTGCTGTGCCCCGCGCGGCTGCTTTGTCGGCGCCCCGGAGCCGCGGTTCTCCGGTACTCCATACAAAATACACCGCTGCGGGTGCCCTTTTGGCTGGTGATTGGAGCCACGGGAAGTCATCCATTCGCCGGTTCAAAAAGGGGACTGAGCAGAGAA
>NW_016107490.1:210568-239339 GCF_001604975.1 Cebus imitator
AAATAAATGGGGGAAAAAAAAAAGAACCCCGAAACACAGATATATCCACACCGATTCATGGACAGTGCCTAACAATGGGCACCTCAGAACAGAAAAAAACAACATTCATAGATTTAGAACTAAGAATTTAAAGAAAGAGAAACATGAATAAACTATCAGAATGAACACAGAGTGTGAAGATATCTGTGTCCAACATATGCCTACTCAGATTATGTGGCAATAAATGTTGGTATCATTCCAACAAGTATTGATCCTTATCCACTGCGGAAGAGTCTTAATAATGGAATGGAAGTGATGGCTCATTCTCTGAGTATCAGGCCATCACTTTTCCCAACAACTATCCTGTTTCAAAGTGTGTACAGCAGACTCAACACCATGAATTTCCTGTCCCAAGGCTGACCTACTGTCACCCCTGCTGATTGCCCATTCTGCCAAGAGCAGAGGCCAATCCTGTGCACCTAACAGCCCATTGTTCCCTGATGAGACACCCAAATGGCAAGCTGATTACTTTTGACTTTGGAGGAGACAGCAAGTTTCTCCCTAAGGCAGAGATGCATATTTCAGATATAGATTTCCCTTCCCAGACTACCATACTGTAGGCTTTCAGAATGACTTACTCATCACCATAATATGACACGTGACATTGATTTTGATTTTTAAAAATCACATTGTAATGAAGAAATTATGGCAATAGACTCTCACAGAATTCCCACATGGTAGTGTATATTCCATCGCCCAGATTCAGACAGCTTATAAAATAGTAGCATGGCCTATTGAAGACTCTGTTAAAGTACCAGTTGGGAGAGAACACATTGCGAGACTGGGTGCTGTCCTTTAAGTTATAGCTTATATAGCTTATAAGCTGTAATTTAAATACACGTAATTGATAAGCTGCTGTGTTACAGTTTATTCTTTAAGGCAGCAGCTGGTACTTGGTGTTATCTCCCTCGGCATTAGAATGCATGTGTTTACGAACAAAGAAGTGATGTGGGAATGACTTCTCTCATTATTTTACTTAATAATCCACTTGAGGAATATTTATTTTCTAATGCTGCAGCCATTGATTCAGTAGATTTGGGTTCTAATGCCCAAGAAAGAATGATCCCTCTAGGGAGTTACAATCAGAACTTGGTTAAGTTGGAAGCTGTGGCTGTCACTCATCCATTACTGTTTCCTGATGGTGCTGAAGCAAATGACAGGTAATCAGTGCTTGTGTTGAACAGGGTGATTAGATTACCCCAGCCAAATTGAAGCAATGAAGTATTTATCTAAAACCAAAGGAATTCACTGGAATAGTTCTTAATGGTCCTTTATCCAAAGGACTACCAAGTACCAAGATTATGTGGAAATAAACATTTGGGTCACACCCCATCAAATAATGACCCCCATTCAGCCAAGATCTAAAAAGGGTGTGAAGGGAAACCAGAATGGGTGTGCAAGAAGAAAATGAAATGATCAACTCAGGCCTAATGACTATCCACAGAAGTGGCCCTGTATTAGCTATGCTTTATGGTAATTATTTTTTCTTCCTCAATTGCATATTAGTAACAGCACTGATAATGGTTAATGGTTTAGGATTTAAGTGATTGCATGATGAGAAATTTACATCATGTTGTAATTATACAATAACTGATGGAACTTGTATGTCTCCTGAGTTTACACAAAGCTTTTCATCTGATTGGAGGATTAAAGTGGATGTAGGAAGTTTTAACATGTGAACTATGGTGGAATATTCTCTGTTTGTCCCTACAAATCTACATGCCATCCTGCTTTGTGACTTCGGATGTCAATCTTCATGGGCTACACAAACGGATTATCTTGTCCTCTAATTTCTGGTTGGTTCTGGCTAGAGGGAAAGCAGTGGAAAGAGGGAATCATAGGAATCAAAGAGATAAGACTGGATATTTATACTTTTGCTTTATCCCTACTAGGCTGCCAGTTACCACTATCATTGGACACAGCTCCTGTTAGACAGCTTTTTCCTATAGCTACTGGTCTCGCCAGTGTCTGATAACTGCTATATCCCCTTGCATCTACAGGTCTCATGCAGGTAGAAGTAGAAACCAACTGTTTCTCAATTCATTGTTCTTTTTAACTCTACCACACATTTATAACAAGTCATTTTATTAAAACTTCATTTATCCCACCTGTAGGTATCATCAGTTTCTTTACAAAAACCTAACTGATTTTTTGATGTATTTTACAAATATATATCTACTTGGGTATTTACTTATTAATATTTTTGCTGGCATTTGGTATACTTGTTTTAGAATGCTTTAATTGTAGTTGCATCAAATGTCTTTTTCCTTGTAATTTCAATCTTTGTTTTAATGCTTAGAAAAGCCATTTTATCCAAATATTACTTAAATATTCATCTATATTTATTTTAGTATGTGTATAGTTTTATTTTTAAATAAATCTTTAATGCAATTGAAAATATGTATGAGTATACTCATATAATGAGTATATACAATATTATAAGGTATATATATATATATATATATATATATATATGAGCATATTTTTCTTCCAAGTGAAATCACCAACTTATCAAATCAGCAAGTCTCTCCTGATATAAAATATCCTCTTTATCATTTATTAAATTATTATGTTTTAGATGCATTTCTAGCTTTTTCCTAGGGCTATTTAAGGAATCAAGTGCCATAGTAGCTTTAAAATATTAAATAAATAACAAATACTATTACTCTAAAATGCTTAGCTTATTAAATAGATTGAAGATAGGTTTTTAAAATTTTATATGAGCCATTTACCCTTTTGGAGCAAGTGAACATGTACATGACCCATGTCAAATTATTTTCTGTTTATTTAACTTAGCAATTCTGTTCAATTTTAACTAGTGTTTAGTATTTGGATTTTCATTTTGTGTACTAGATTCATGTATTTTTGGAATAATTGAATAGTATCTTACAACCTAAAAAATATATATGCAGCACATGTTCTTTGAAGGATTGCAGACAGCATGAAGTTCATGGATTAGTTTGATTCAAAATGAAACTTTAATTAGAACATGTATTAGAACTAAACTTATTTCCATAGGGTAGGACTGAAGTGGAGGCTGGACTCTTTACTTCCAGTCTAAATGGCAGCATTACCATACATCCTTCAGGAAGAACTTAGTCTTCAAAATAAAGCAATACTTGAACTTCTGAACAAGATTTCTCTATGCAAAGAAGTATGTGTGAAATAATAAAAACCTGGAAACCAATTTAGAGTGTGGTTGAATAAAATATAGAAATTACTATAAGCTAAAATAAGTGAGGAGCAAAATATGAATTGAGTAATAAGAAAATTTGCCCAGAAGCACATGTTGGAGTCAGTCTATGTAATTTACAACTTCTTTGCTCTAGTGACAAGTGGTTGACTGATTTTTGGTTTTTATGTGTATGGTTTTGGTTATAAAATACAGCATTACAAGAAAAGTTATCGTTTTCTATAACATCTCAAGTTATTCACTAGAGAATAGATTTTTGTAAACAAAATGTGCTCTGACCTGAAAACATTTGTATTCTAAAAGGGAGTTTCATAGGAACCGTCTGTCAGCATGCTCACTGTGTTTTGTTCTTTAAGAAGACATTAGTATGCTCCAAGCTTATTCAGATGGAGTAGGATAAAGAAATTTCACTTGTATACCATAAAAGTGATTATAAAATTTAATCAGTAAAATAATGATCTGGCAAAATATTTACTTTAGAAAACTATTCATAAGTCCTTACATATTTGGAAAATAACAAACGTGTTAGGATAAACTGATAGCTCTTTTCTGGGGCAAATTTAATTCTTATAGTTTCAAGAAGAGTTGAAAACTTAAAGGAATAAAATTGTTTTTAATATTTGTAAACATATAAATTAGTCAGGCTTTGAAAATAATGTATAACCAAAACCCTAATATCTCAGTAGCTTATAATACCAGACATTTATTTTACATTCACATGTCTGCTATTTGGCTGCAATTCAACTGATTTTGTCTGAGCTTGGATATGCTGGATGATATTAGGTTTGGGTTCAGGTCTGCTTTGCATGAAGTCATTCTAGAAACCAACTGGAAGGAGTAGTGACCACCTAGGGCATGTTCTTCCATTGCAATTCCTTCCAAAATCCCAGCTCAGAGCTACCCTGCTGTCACTGTTGCCCACAACTCCATTGGCCACAGCCAGTCATATGGCCAAATTCTTTGCCCATGAACTGGAGAAGAACACTTTGAACATGCAAAGAAGGAGGCAGTTAATATGTGTTAAAGAGTATTATAACCTACCACAATGAGAATGAGCTGGTTCAAATCTTCTACTAGAAGATAAAATGAGAGATTCCTCTTCAATGATCGGTATTCAACAAGTCTGAGAGGAAACTACAACTCTATTGGACATTTTGTCTATTCAAAGACTTACGCTTTGATTGCAGAAAACAATGTTATATCATATAGTCATCTCTTCTATTGGGCAGGAGGTCTTGGGAATTTCAAGTGAAATTTATGATAGTAAAGGAAGTGTCAAATTAATGTGCAATGTTCTTCTTAATTAGCAGGTTATTTGGCAGCTTTTCACTTAATGCAAGATGAATAAAAGTGTAGAGACTACCAAACCTCTTTTCTTATCAATCCAAAACTCTTTTTCATCAAATTCTTTTAAAATATAAGAAAAATGATACCTATATTATGGTGTTTGTTAATTCAAATTTACTTGACTGCATAACTTTTCTGGTTTACAAATATAGTAATACAACGTATTATTATTTTTCATTGTAGAGATCAAATATTTGACTCTTCCACATGCTACAAGTTCAACCAGTTTTTTTTTTCTTGACATTGGCACAACATATTGTTCAAGATAAAATGATGATTCTAAGTTAAAAAATGAGGTGATGTTTAATTTGTTTACTAACTTCTTTAGTCATGATTTATAAAAATTATCTCAATAAAAACCACTAAAATACTTTCAATTTAGGAGAATGTTAATTCACCTTCTACACCATGCTATTTGATTTTATTAATTGATATATACCTTGTTGGATGATGTTACACTTTTCTTCAATCTCCAGCTTATGTTTCACTTTCTCCATGAAGTTTCTTTTAGATACAGTGACCTACACTGATCCCATCTGTCTGACATCTCTTGGTTCTCATAAATACTAATTTTTTTGTTGTTGTTCTCTGATGCTTACACTATCTGCTGTTCTTTCAAGTGGAAAAGTTTTGGTTATCTAGTACTGCCTAACAAATCTCAAACTTATTAGCAAAAACAGTAACTATTATTTATTTTTCTTATCTCTCATCATTCTGCGATGACTAACCTGAGCTACGGGGTTGTCTCACAGGGTCTTTCATGCAGTTGCAGTATGACAGCATCTGGGCTGGAGTCATCTCAAAGGTCACCTCAATCAAGCATCTGTAGGCTGGTGCTTGCTATGAACTAGAACCTCACTGGGAACTGTCAGCCAAAACACCTACACATGGTTTCTTTGTATGACTGAAACTTCCACACATTTTGGCACCTGGATTCTAAGAGAAATCATCTTATGGAAGCAAATTTTGGATGGAAGCTATGCTATATTTGTCACCCAGTCTCAGAAGTCATATAGCTAGACCTGTTTTTAAAATGACATTCTAACCTCATCTCCCTGTCCCACATCCCCCAACATCTACTCCATGCCCCACTATCAAAAATGGGATGGACAAATAAATTTTTATTAACAGATAACTGGAGTCAGTGTTTTGATTCCTATAGTTACCTAACATTTGTTTCACTATTCAACATCTATAGTTTTCCACATTTAATATCTTTATTTTTATTTCATTTAACTTTTTTTATATAGGGTCTCACTCTGTCACCCAGGCCAAAGTGCAATGGCACCATCACAGCTCACTGCAGACTCAACTTTCCAGGCTCAAATGATCCTCTCATCTCAGCCTCTCGAGTAGCTGAGACTACAGGTGCATGGCACCACAACTGGCTCATTTTTTCTATTTTTGTAGAGACAGAGGCTCACTATGTTACCTAGGCTGTTCTTGAGCTTCTGATGTGATCCTCCCACATCAGTATCCCAAAGTTCTAGAATTATAGCCATATGCCACTGTGCCTGACCAAAATTTTTAAATTAGTAAAGAAATATTATAAAAGGACATTTAAATAGACATTTTATTTACTTAGTTTTAATAATTGAAAAGGAGAAGTTAATAAGCAGTGTTTAATCTCATTATAAAGCAGATACAAGGCACATGATTAACAAGGCTGTATTAAATTTGTCAGAATATAGCAGAATGCTGTACTCTGAACTATACCTTTGGATAAGATTTAATATTCAGAATGATCAAATTTACTGAAAAAACTAAGGATTTTTTTTTTGTAGTTCAAGTAATTAATTGGTTTCAAATAATAAGTAGCCATTTTAATTTACACTACTTGTTGATACAACATACTTTCCATCAGGTTCACGTGCTCACATAGAGTCACGTAAGTTCTTCACAGCTGTAGGGCCCCTGGTTGAGAGAGAGAATGGGAACTGAAATTCAGCCCGCACTCTATTTGTCAAGTCATGTACCTTTGATATCAAGCTGCCCAGAGTATGTGAGATGCTCTTTCAAACTTGCACAAAAATGATGCCATGTTTGTTAGCAGAGTCCCTGGTTATAAGACATCATGTTATAGGGATTTCCTTCAAAGGAATGGCAAAAAGGATTTATTAATAGAAAGGCTACTACAGTGTTGGCATAAGAAAACAGATGGGAGCTTTGAATCCTGACCACTTATTAGGACTCTGAAATCAGAGTAACACAACTTCTCTGAACCTCAGTTTCTTCACATGTAGAATGGAAATATCAAATCTTATCATTCAGAGTTGATTGGAAGAATAGAGCAAATACATCAGAAGCATAAAACAATGTCTAGTGGAGGAGAAATTACTTAAATAACACCATCATAAATACTGAGAAGTGCTATAATAGAGTTTTAATTCTTGGTTCTGTGATTTTTGATGGATACGGAACTCTGCAATTCTATTTCAGTTATGTAATTATATAACTCACTGGGTAAAGTCACAGTACAAATAGTAAAGAAAGCAGTGTTTTATAATTCAGTTCAGGAAAAACACTCCTGAATAAAATATTCCTCAGTATATGTGAAAAAAATGATCCACTTGGATTTTTTAAAATGTAGTTTTCTAATTTTCTACATAGTTCTCAAAAGACACTTTCCTGACATAGAAGTTATCTTCATAAGATCACATCCTGGGATAACCTCCTCAGGCAAGAGGCATCATCCAGTAGCAAGATCCATGTGGACTCTGGCTCAATTCCAACATTGCTATGAATGAAACAGATTCATCAGAACAGATAAGAGTCATGATTTAAAATAAAAATGAAGTTAAAATAAAAAATAGCAGAAAGAAGATGTATGCTTCTATTGCATACATGTTAAGAAAAAATGTGTGTTTAGAACATAGATCTGACTAAATTATTGCTTCTTTCAATATGTACCTCTAATAATCCTGTTGAACCCCTGTTAGCTTCAAATCTTAAATAATTAAGCAGAAGTACTCCAGGGAAAGAAATGACATGGCTATCTGTTTGTTAATAAACAAGAGGTGATTTGAAATATTCTTCAGGCAAATTACAAGTATGTTTGATAGATCACTTTAATTTTAATAGGTGCACAATATCACTTTAAAAATCTGAAATACATAGCAAGGTTCATAAGTCTCAGTCTCTGCCTTGTGTCTCCTAGCTTATCTTGTACGACTATTTCTTTATTGATAATGCTCTAGATGAGCCTAGATGACCCAATTTTTGGGATCCTCAAAAAATGTACACTTGAGACATTTGTACAAGCTGTTCCCTGATTCGCTAATGTTCTTCCTCCCACATATATTATGTGCCAGCTTAAATCTTCATTCATGCAGAAACCTTCCCTGACCATCCACAGGATTAACTATCTCAGCCATTGTGTGCTTTTGTCATAATTTTCACTGCAAATGCAAATCCATGTAATTATTTTTTGTTTACTTGTGTATTCCCATGATTCTTCCCACTAGAATACAAGGCCACATTTGTTATCTTGGTTTGTCCAATGTCAGGCAAATAGAGTTCCTCCAATAAATGTTTGTTAAACGAATAAGTAAGTGAATCAGAATATAAAATTATAAAACGTTTGATTCATTCCAAATTAATACAAACAAAGGTCTGGAGAAAATCTTTACAAACAAATATAGCATTCATATGGAAAAAAGATAAATATAGGCAGATATTAATAAAAGTAATAAGGAAGCATTGTCTCATGAAATATAGAAATAAAGCACCATGTATCCAATTATGTAGACACATAGCTTCTTATTACATTGCTATTTACAGTAATAAAAAAATTAACCTAATGGCTAATTTTCCCTATAGAAAGTTTATTGCAAACAGTCTTGCCCCATCGTTAAAAATTGCTGTAGATTTGGACTTACTATAAAGGAGAGTTATTTAACACATTTCTACAGTATGATCACTATATGTCATAGTTCTATAGCAAGGGTTGAGGGTAGGAAGGTGACAAAAAACTTTCTAATATGTTTGAACAATGGAATTACAGGGGATTTTTCTATTCTTTATTGATTTTGCCAGCTCATATTTTCTAAAATTTTCTATGAAAATTAGGAGGGGGGAAAAAAGCTTATTTTAGCTATGTATGCATTTGCATATATGTCTTTGTTGCCACAAATTTTTTTTTCTATGAAATCCAATCTCATTACCCATGTGTCTTCTCTTCACTGGCACTTTACCAAGTATACTGAGGCATAGCATTTACCCTCAAAGACCTCATAGTCATATTGAAGATAAAGCTATATAAATGAATAATTGCACTCATTTTGATACATGTAATAAATCTAAGAAATGTGATACAGAGGTAGCAGAGAGAAGGGAGTCTCCCTTGGAGAAAAGTGCTCAGTTTCTCAATATTTTTTAATTCATAAATAAAAATTATACATATTTATAACCTTGGAATCTAGCATTTTATCCTGTCAGGGAAGCCACTGATGCTTCTTGTATAATGCAACTTAAAAATCTTGAACAGGCAGAGGTTAGAAGCCTTGATGTTTAAGACACTAGATCCTTATGCACTACCCCAGAATGCAGTGGAATGATAAATAATTTCTGTGCTTTAAGTATGTCCAGATGTTGCATGGACATAATTATGCTAAGTAATTATGTGTGTTATTTATCTGAAATTCAAATGTAACAGGATGTTTCATGATTTTACATGCTAAATCTTACAAACTATACCTACTTTATTATCCTTGTCAAGGAAATGGAGCCTGGAAAATACTGGAAATCCCTCTTTGACAAAGCAGAGTTCCCTGCCTTGCTCTCCTCATATCCTATCCATCTAAAAAAAATTTAAGTAAGAATGTTAGCCCTCTTCCAACCCTTATTGTTAGGCTCTGGCAGGAACCGGAGCCAATAACAATATGCCCTAATCCATGTGCAAGTTATGAAGGTTATAGTAGAGTTTTAAAATATAAATAAACTGGAAATCCCAGAAGCAGAAAGAGCAAACAGTACTACTGACGCAAAGGCTTAATTTAAAATTAAAGCTAATCATGATACATTTCTTTTTATTATAATTATAGTTCTTTATATATTTTCATTCAGAAAAAATGGCCAAGTGTCCCTTCATGACTGTGGAGTTTACTTTCAACATTTTATCTTCTTAATCTCCTAAAATGTAATCTTAAGTGCAAGACATACGATAGCCACAAATCCTGTAAATTATACCTATTATAGGAAATTGAATTTGCTCATGTAAACTTGAAACAAGCTCACTAGGCTTTGCAGAAATCAACTTACTATTCCAATAATGAACTTACCAGCATCGCCCCCATTCTTTATACACAGTGTGTCTCCTTTTTTACTCAGACAGCATTTAAATCTTTGAGCTAACTTTCTCTTTTGAAGACCTGCTTGTAATAAATGGTATTTTAATTCTTACCAAATTCTTAACCACAGAACACTTTCCTACAGACTTCAGACCTAAAATGAAAAATACGTAGGGGGGAATTTTTAGGATAAGCAAACAATACTTATTATATCTCCTGCTTCTTTCTCCTTCTGTCTTCTCAGAATTCCTGGGAACAGAAATTCACCTTTTATTGAGTTCTCCTAAACCATGACTTCCTTCTACAGAAGAGGCAGTATCGATGTCATATATAAAATGGGTACTTATCTACACTGTGACTCAAACTATAAGGCTTTATTGCTTGATCCTAGATATTCTAAAAAGGAAAGGGAAGAGAAAAAGGAATTTGGAAAAATCTACCCAAGATATAAATATCTATATCTATATATATATCTATATACACACACACACACACACACACACACACACACACACTCACATACATACATATAAAATTTCTTTCCCTCTCTCTCATTACTTTACTTTTCATTACCTTCCTTCCTTAATACAACTTATTTTTCACCTTAATTTTCTCCCAAAGTAATGGAGTAATGGATATCTCAGTCAGGAAAATGTCAATGTTATATGCTCACAATGGTAAAGAAAAAAATCAAAGTAAAAATTTTAAAATGTCATTCCTATTATATCCTCAAAGAAGAGAGAAATATGCTTAATTTTAAAGCTTTAAAGATACTATACACTTCCTAACTGGTAGTAGTGTATCCATTTACTGTAAGCTTAAATCATCCTCATCTCACTTGGACATTCCGCGGTGTTAGAAAAAAATGTATTGCAAACTGTCTTTCAGACCTTAACCAACTTATAAGTAGAGGGATTTTTGTATTCAATAATGTAAAGAATTTTTAGCTACTTTGAGAACCTGTGGCCTTATTCTGATGAATAAACTACCCAAAAGAAAGTTAAATTCTCAGAGGGGAAAACTATAAAAGTAAAAGTTTAATAGTGTTTCACTGAACAGCTGTACCAATTCTGAAACTTTTCTCAATATATTCAAATGAGAAACTAATTAACAAGACAAAGAATTCTGGGAAGAATTCTTCTATATAGTTAGAAGATAAGTGAATCTTAAAACAACGTCATGGAACAATATACAATTAAACTGCCATATGTGTTCCCTCTGTATGAGTGATACAGGATCCATAATGAGATAAGGGCTACAACATTTTCCAGATTTTCCATTTTTATTATCAAAGTCTTCCTGACTTTCTAAGAGATGTTAAAATTAGCTGTTCTTTTTTATTATTATTTTATTGTACTTTCAGTTCTGGGATACAGATCTTGCAGGATTACTACATAGGTATACACATGCCATGGTGGTTTGCTGCCTCCATCCCTCTGTCACCTACATTAGGTATTTCTCCTAATGTTACCCCTCCCCAATCCCCTCACCCCCTGCTATTCCTCCTCTAGCCTCCCACCCCCCAGCAGACCCCAGTGTGTGATGTTCCCCTCCCTGTGTCCATGTGTTCTCATTGTTCAACACCCATTTGTGAGTGAGAATATGCAGTGTTTGGTTTTCTGTTCTTGTTCTTAAAAAAAAAAAAAAAACTACTTTTCTTAAAAATTTTATTTGTAGGCTTTGAGAGAAATGTTTCTTTATTGCAGACATTGAGGCATATACCACCAGTCATGATAAATTAATATGATATTTGTTGTCCCTTTTTAGGCTCAAGTGGGAAAAAAAAGAAAGAAGCACATTTTAATTGATGAATCAGGTGAGTTAATTTAACTCAAACATCTAAAAGTTGTAAGTACCCTCTTGTAAACACATAATCTTGCTGTGTCTCTATCCAATCCACAGTGTTCCTAGTTACTCACTTATTCTACATATGTATATTGAGGGCGTAGTTTGAGCCAGGAATATTTACAAAGCAAAGGATGAAGAAGTGAACAAATAGCAAAAATTCTTTATTATCATGGAGTTCACAATCCATGATGTAGGTATCAGGTAGGTGGATATAGAAAACAGACAAACACATAATTCTCTGGGAAAATTAAAGATAAAGGAAGATGGTATTGTGGGTTGGGTGGGTGCTCTGGGTATAATTTTAAGAAAAATTTAAAAGGTAGGGTCTACACTGAGAAAGTGACTTTTGAAAACAACCCTGAAGTGTATGAGTGAACAATTCACATAGAAAAATGAAGGAAGAATGTGCTTGACAGGGGCTATAGCCAATACAAAATCACTGAGATGGCGTGCATCAAATTTTGGAAAGGATGTGAAAAATTGGAATTTTCATACATTTTGTGGGAACCTAAGGGTTATAACCAGTTTGGCAAATGTTTTCCATTTCTTTAAAACACTAAATATATACTTATCTTGTAACTCAGTGATTCTAATCCAAAATATTTACCAAGGGAAACAAAAACATACGTCCACTTAAAGATTAGTACATAAATGTTCAAAGATTTCTTCATAGGAGCACAAAATTGGAGAAAACACATATGTCAATCAACTGGTAAATGAATTTTAAAAATCTGTAGCATGTTTATACAATGAAACACTACACAGCAATGAAATTGAATGAACTATTCATAAATAAGTAAAATTAGTGAAATTTGAAAACTTTATGCTGACTATAAGAAGTCTTACAAAAATTATTTCATTTATTTGAAATTCTAGGAAAAAGGAAACTAATCTGTGGGAGAGTGAGGGGAATATCAGAGAAGGAGTTGCAATTGGAAGAATGGGGATAGAGGTTGACTGGGAAAAGGCATTAGGAAACTTTCTGTGGACAGTTTTATGTCTCAACAGGGATAATTATATGCAATTTTCAAAATTCATGAAAAGGCATACTGAATTTTTTTCATTTCTTTGTTGGTACATTTTACAACACAAGAAAAAAAGTACATTCTAATGAAATTTAGAATGCAATGTCTAGTTAATGAAACTTATGCTGAAGTGTTTAGTATTGAAGAGTGCTGTTTGTAACTTCCTTTAAAGTATATATACACACGAATATGTACATAAGAAAAGATGAGTCAAATGATAAATAGAGGTGTTATAAAATTGTTAATAAATGACTCTAACTAGCAATGTATAGGATTTCATTTAAAAATTCTTTGAACTTCTCTGCAAATCTGACATTTTCTTAACGTAATGTTGGAGCAAGGAGGCCAGTATGACAGGAATGGACTCAATAAAGGAAAAAGTTGTATATGATAGGTTGAATTAATAAGGTAAGCCAGGTTCTGTTGGCCCCATTGGGATCTCTATTATAACTATGAGAGTAAGGAGAAGGCATTGGATGTTTCAGAGTAAGGCAAGAATACGATCTGATCTACATGTTATGAGATCCTTTCAAGATGTTGTTTGACCCAATTTTGGAGTGGGATAAGATGAGCAGCAGAAGTACAGCAAGAGAGAGAGTAGATAGAGGTCTATTGCAATGATACAAGCAAAAATGATGGCAACTTAGATCAGGATGGTTGTAGCCAGGTGGTGAGAAGCTGTGGAATTCTGCATTCCCTCAGAAAATTGAATCTACAGAATTTACTAATGCCTGTTTCTAGAATTTTCTATCTTAATCCAAGGGGTAAGAAAGTCTCTAGTTACCCTATCTTGGCTGAAAAAACATGCATTTACATTTTTATTTAGTTCAAAATGTTTTCTAATTTCTCTTTTGGTTTATTTTTTGGTCTGTACATTATTAAGAAATATATTGCTTAATTTCCAAGTATGTAAACATTTTTCAGATATTGGTCAGCTGTATTTTAAATTTAATGCTATTAGGGTCTGAGTTCATATTCTCTATGATTTTAATCCCTTGGTGATTTCTCAGATGTGCTTTATATTCCAGTAGATAGTCATATCTTTGTGAATGATCCATGCATGTATTTAAAAAGTTACTTTTTAACATTGTTGGGTAGATTGTTCTATAATATAAATTAGATATAAATTAGATAAGTGTTTTTGAAATACTGTTTACCTCTTTTCTATCCTCACTGACAATTTATTGTCAATGTATTCCATCAATAAGAAAAAGGTATTGAAAATTTCAACTATAACTTTAACATATAAATATGTTATTTATAACATATAAATTATGTTTATCATTATATGTCTATTTTTACCATCATCCAATTTGGCCTTCTCAAGGACTTCACTCATTCAGATAACTTTTCTATACCTGGCATGATAATTTTTTATTCTATACTTGATCTGTTCCAACATGCCTCAGGATCTACCACCTCGGAATGCATGTACATTCTTCATTTCACATTCTTTCAGAGGATTTCCTCATTTTCTATTTCCCTTTTATAACTGAACATCTTGAAAGAACTGTCTATACACAATGGCTCAAGTTCTTCCCCTATTCACACTATAGCATATTCTATAATGCCACACATCTACAACCATCTGATCTTTGACAACTCTGACAAAAACAAGTAACAGGGAAAGGATTCTGTATTTAATAAGTGGTGTTGGGAAAACTGGCCAGCCATATGCAGAAAGTTGAAGCTGGATCCCTTTCTTACACCTTATACAAAAATTAACTCAGGATGAATTAAAGATTTAAACATAAGACCTAACACCACAAAAACTCTAGAAGAAAACCTAGGCAATACCATTCATGACATAGGCATGGGCAAGGACTTCATGACTAAAACACTGAAAGCAATGGCAACAAAAGACAAAATAGACAAATGGGATCTAAGTAAACTAAAGAGCTTCTGCATAGCAAAAGAAACTGTCATTAGAGTAAACTAGCAACCAAGAGAATGGGCAAAAAAATTTGCAATCTACCTATCTGACATAGGGCTAATAACCAGAATCTATAAAGAACTTAAACAAATTTACAAGAAAAAAACAACCCCATCAAAAGCAGTCAAAGGATATGAACAGACACTTCTCAAAAGAAGGCATTTGGGGGAAGATCCAAGATTGCCAAATAGGAAAAGCTCTGGAGTGCAGTTCCCAGCAAGAACAACACAGAGGGTGAGTGATCACCACATTTCCAAATGAGTTTTCACTTCCCACAGACCAGGAGATTCCCGGAGCGAAAATTGCCACAAGTTTCCAGCATAGCTGTTTCAGCTGGTGCCACAGGTTGGCGCACAGAAACTCACACAAATCTGGGCAGCCATTTAACCTGGTGCCTGAACACCTGGGAGACAGAGCCACCCATTCAACTGAAAGGGAGGGGGCTGAGACATGGAGCCAGGTGATCAGGCTTGGTGGGTGCCACCCTCACAAAACAAGTAATCTGAAATGCTCCAGATTGAGTTTCACAGCAAGTGCAGCTAGACCCAGGACAGTCCAGCTCAGTGCGGGGAAGGGCATCCGCAACTACCGAGGCAGCCTGCCAATACTAAAGCAATTCTAACTGTACTTCTATAAACAACACCTCAAGGAAGTACACAGAGTAGCTGTGCAGAGCCTGCGGCAGCTCAGCAACACCTCTGCTGGCAGACTGTGACTACACTAACTCTGTGCTGGGCAGGGCATCTATGAAAAAAGGCAGCAGCACTTTAGGAACTTATAAATAAAGCCCAACCTTCCTAGGACAGAGCACTGAGGGAAAAAAGGTGGTTATGAGTTCCGCTGCAGCAGACTTATACGTAACTGTCCAGCAGCTCTGCATGGAACAACGGAGCTCATAGCACAGCGCTTGAGCTCCTATAAGGGACAGACTGTCTCCTCAGGCAGCTCCCTGACCCCAATATACCCAAAGAGACACCTCACAAAGGAGAGCTCAGGCCAACATCTGGCAGGTACCCTTCTGGGATGAAGATAACAGAAAAAGAAACCAGCAGCAACCCTTACTTTTCTGCAGCCCCTGTGGGTGATCTCCAGGCAAGCAGGGTCAGGAGTGGACCTCCAGCAGTCCTGCAGCAGAGGGTCCTGACTGTTAGAAGAAAAACTAAAAAACAGAAAGAAATAGCTTCAACATCAACAAAAAGGATATTCACTCACAGACCCCATCCAAAAGTCACCGACTACAAAGACCCCAGCTAGACAAAGCCACAAAGATGGGAAGAAACCAGTGCAAAAGGGATGAAAACACCCAAAACCAGAATGCCTCACATTCTCCAAGGGATCACAACTCCTCACCAGCTAGGGAACAAAGCTGGATGGAGAATGAATCTGATGAATTGACAGAAACAGGCTTCAGAAGATGGGTAATAACAAACTTCTCTGAGCTAAAAGAACACATTCTAATGCACTCCAAAGAAATTAAGAACCTAGAAAAAAGGTTAGATGAGATGCTAACTACAATAAGCAGCTTAGAGAAGAATATAAATGACTTGATGGAGCTGAAAAACACAGCACGAGAACTTCGCAAAGTATACACAAGTATCAATAGCCAAATTGACCAAGCAGAAGAAAGGATACCAGAGGCTGAAGATCAACTCAGTAAAATAAAATGAGAAGGCAAGATTAGAGAAAAAAGGGTGAAAACAAATGAACAAAGCCTCTAAGAAACATGGGATTATGTGAAAAGACATAATCTATATTTGATAGGAGTACCTGAATATGATAGAGAGAATGAATTCAAGCTGGAAAAAACTCTTCAGGATATTATCCAGGAGAGCTTCCCCACCTAGCAAGGCAAGCCAACATTCAAGACCAGGAAATACAGAGACCACCACAAGATACTCCTCAAGAAGAGCAACCCCAAGGCCCATAATCATCAGATTCACCAGGGTTGAAATAAAGTAAAAAATTTTAAGGGCAGCCAGAAAGAAAGGTCAGGTTACCCAAAAAGGGAAGCCCATCAGACTCACAGTGGATCTCTCAGCAGAAATCCTACAAGTAAGAAGAGACTGGGGGCCAATATTCAACATCTTTAAAGAAAAGAACTTCCAACCTAGAATTTCATATCCAGCCAAACTAAGCTTCACAAGCAAAGGAGAAATAAAATCCCTTATGAACAAGCAATTGCTGAGAGATTTTGTCACCACCAGGCCTGCCTTACAAGAGCCCCTGAAAGAAGCACTAAACATAGAAAGGAACAACCAGTACCAGCCACTCCAAAAACATACCAAATGGTAAAAGACCATCAAAACAATGAAGAAAATGTGTCAACTAACAGGCAAAACAACCAACTGGCATCAAAATGGCAGGATCAAATTCACACATAACAGTATTAACCCTACATGTAATGGACTAAGTGCCCCAATCAGAAGACACAGACTGGCAAATTGGATAAAAAGTCAAGACCCATCTTTGTGATATATTCAGGAAACGTATCTCACATGCAAGGACACACATGGCTAAAAATAAAGGAATGGAGGAAGATTTATCAAGTAAATGGAGGAGTTGCAATTCTCGTCTCTGATAAAATAGACTTTAAAGCAACAAGGATCAAAAGAGACAAAGAAGGGCATTACGTAATGGTAAAAGGATCAATCCAACAAGAATACATTAACACCCAGATACATAAAGCAAGTTCTTAATGACCTACAAAGAGACTTAGAACCCACACAATAATAGTAGGAGACTTTAACACTCCATTGTCAATATTAGACAGATCAATGAGACAGGAAATTAACAAGGACATCCAGGACTTGAACTCAGATCTGGACCAAGCATATCTAATAGACATCTAAAGAAATCTCCACTCCAAATGCACAGAATATATGTTCTTCTTAGCACCACATTGCACCTAAATTTTACCACATAATTGGAAGTAAAGGAACAGAAATCATAACAGTCTCTCAGACCATAGTGAAATCAAATTAGAACTCAGGATTAACAAACTAACTCAAAATCACACAACTTCATGGAAAATGAATAACTGGCTCCTGAATATAAACTGGATAAACAATGAAATGAAGGCAGAAATAAAGATGTTCTTGAAAACCAATGAGAACAAAGACATGACATAACAGAATCTCTGGGACACATTTAAAGCAGTGTCTAGAGGGAAATTTAGACCAATAAATGCCCACATGAGAAGCGAGGAAAGATCTAAAACTGACACCGTATCATCAAAATTGAAAGAGCTAGAGGAGCAAGATAAAAAAACTCAAAAGCTAGAAGATGAGAAATAACCAAGATCAGGGCAGAACTGAAGGAGATAGAGACACACAAAAAAACCCTTCAAAAATCAATAATCCAGGAGGTGGTTTTCTTGAAAAGATCAACAAAATAGACAGACCGTTAGCCAGATCAATAATAAAGAAAAGAGAGAAAAATCAAATAGATGCAATAAAAAATGATAAAGGGGATATAACCACCGATCCCACAGAAATACAAACTATCTTCAGAGATTACTACAAACAACTCTATGCACATAAACCAGTAAACCTGGAAGAAGTAGATAAGTTCCTGGACACTTACACCTTACCAAGCTTAAACCAAGAAAAGTTGAAATCTTGAACAGACCAATAACAATGGCTGAAGTTGAGGCAGCAATTAATAGCCTACCAACCAAAAAAAGCCCAGGGATGCCAGACTGGTTCAACATACACAAGTCTATAAACATAATCCATTACATAAACAGAACCAAAGACAAAAACCACATTATTATCTCAATAGATGCAGAGAAGGCCTTTGACAAAATTCAACAGCCCTTTGTGCTAAACAATCTCAATTAACTAGGTACCAATGGAACATATCTCAAAATAATAGCAGCTATTTACAACAAACCTACAGCCAATATCATACCGAATCGGCAAAAACTGGAAGCATTCCCTTTGAAATCTGGCACTAGACAAGAATGCCCTCTCTCACCGCTCCTATTCAATATAGTATTGGAAGTTCTAGCCAGAGCAATCAGGCAAGAAAAAGAAATAAAACCTATTCAATTGGGAAACAAGGAAGTCAAATTGTCTCTATTTGCAGATGACATGATTGCATATTTAGAAGATCCTATCGTTTCAGCTCAAAATCTCCTTAAACTGATAAGCAACTTCAGGAAGGTCTCAGGACAGAATATCAACGTGCAGAAATCACAAACATTCCTATACACCAATAACAGACTAACAGAGACCCAAATTATGAGCGAACTCCCATTCACAATTGCTACAAAGAGAATAAAATACCTAGGAATACAGCTAACAAAGTATGTAAAGGACGTCTTCAAGGAGAACTACAAACCACTGCTCAAGGATTAAGAGAAGATACAAACAGATGGAGAAACATTCCATGCTCATGGATAGGAAGAATAAATATCATGAAAATGGCCATGCTTCCCAAAGCAATTTGTAGATTCAATGCTATCCCCATCAAGCTACCAATGACCTTCTTCATAGAACTGGAAAAACCACTTTAAACTTCATATGCAACCAAAAGAGAGCTAGCATAGCCAAGAAAATCCTAAGCAAAATGAACAAAACCAGATGCATCAGGCTACCTGACTTCAAACTATACTATATGGCTACAGTAATCAAAACTACATGGTACTGGTACCAAAACAGAGATATAGACAAATGGAACAGAACAGAGGACTTGGAGGCAAAACCACACATCAACAATCATCTGATCTTTGACAAACCGGACAAAAATAAGCAATGGGGAAAGGATTCCCTGTTTAATAAATGGTGTTGGGAAAACTGGCAAGCCATGTGCAAAAAGTAAGAAACTGGACCCCTTCCTGACACCTTACACTAAAATTAACTCCAGATGGATTAAGATTTAAACATAAGACCTAACACCATAAAAACCCTAGGAGAAAACCTGGGAAAAACCATTCAGGGCATAGGCATAGGCAAGGACTTCATGACTAAAACACCAAAAGCATGGGCAACGAAACCCAAAATAGACAAATGGTACCTAATTAACCTCCAGAGCTTCTGTACAGCAAAGGAAACAATCATTAGAGTGAACTGGCAACCAACAGAATGGGAAAAAAATTTTCAATCTACCTATCTGACAAAGGGCTAATATCCAGAATCTACAAAGAACTAAAACAGATTTACAAGAAAAAAAAACAAACCCATCCAAAAGTGGGCAAAGTATATGAACAGACACTTTACAAAAGAAGACATTTTTGTGGCCAAGAAACATAAGAAAAAAATGCTCTTCATCACTGGTCATTAGAGAAATGCAAGTCAAAACTACATCGAGATACCACCTCACACCAGTTAGAATGGGGATCATTAAAAAATGTGGAGACAACAGATGCTGGAGAGGATGTGGAGAAATATGAACACTTTTACACATTGGTGGGAGTGTAAATTAGTTCAACCATTGTGGAAGACAGTGTGGGGATTCCTCAAGCATCTAGAAATAGAAATTCCATTTGACGTAGCAGTCCCATTACTAGATATATACGCAAAGGATTATAAATCATTCTATTATAAAGACACATGTGCACATATGTGCATAGCGGCACTGTTTACAATAGCAAAGACCTGAAACCAACCCAAATGCCCACTGATGATAGATTGAACAAGGAAAATGTGGCACATATATACCATCGAATACTATGCAGCCATAAAAAACGATGAGTTCCTGTCCTTTGTAGGGACATGAATGAATCTGGAAACTGGACGTTTTCAGCAAATTGACACAAGAACAGAAAATCAAACACCACATGTTCTTCCTCATAGGTGGGTGTTGAACAATGAGAACACATGGACACAGGGAGGGGAGCATCACACACTGGGGTCCGTTAGTGGGGGCTAGGGGAGGGACAGCAGGAAGGTGGGGAAGTTGGAGAGTGATAACATGGGGAGAAATGCCAGATATAGGTGATGGGGGGATGGAGGCAACAAACCACATTGCCATGTATGTACCTATGCAACAATCCTGCATGATGTGCACATGTCCCCCAGAACCTAAAGTACAATAAATAAATAAATAAGAAGTAGACATTTATGCAGCCAACAAACATATGAAAAGAAGCTCATCATCACTGATAGAGAAATGCAAATCAAAACCACATTGAGATACCATCTCTTTCTGGTTAGAATGGTGATCATTAAAAAATCAGGAGACAACAAATGCTGGAGAGGATGTGGAAAAATAGGAACATTTTTACACTGATGATGGGAGTGTGAATTAGTTCAACCATTGTGGAAGACAATGTGGTGATTCCTCAAGAATCTAGAACTAGAAATACAATTTGACCCAGCAATCCCATTACTGGCTATATACGCAAAGGTTTATAAATCATTCTATTATAAAGATACATGCACACGTATGTTCATTGTGGCACTGTTCACAATAGCAAAGACCTGGAACCAACACAATGCCCATCAAAGATAGACTAGATAAAAAAAAATGTGGCACATATACACCATGGAATACTATGCAGTCATAAAAAAGATGAATTCATGTCCCTTGCAGTGACATGGATGAAGCCGAACACCATCATTCTCAGCAATCTGACACAAGAACAGAAAACCAAACACTGCATGTTCTCACTCATAAGTGGGTGTTGAACAATGAGAACGGATGGACGCAGGGAGGGGAACATACACACCAGGGCCTGTCGGGGGTAGGGGGCTAGAAAAGGGATAGCAGAGGGTGGGGGATGGGGAGGGATAGCTTTAGGAGAAATACCTAATGTAGATGACAGGGGGATGGATGCAGCAAACCATTATAGCATGTGTATACCTACATAATAAACCTGCACATTCTGCACATGTACCCCAGAACTTAAAGTATAATTTCCAAAAAATAAAGAACGTATTCTAATATAATTTCATCAGTATTAGAGACATAATGTGTTCTTATCAATGTTGCCAAGTCCTGAAAATTGCCAAAATCCAGTAAACTCTTAGGTCTATCTTCATGTTACTCAGTTTCTTAGGTGCACTTAAAATGATCAGGGACTCTGCCTTTCTTTTTGTTGTTGTTGTTAAATTGAGGCATAAATTATACAGAGTCAAGCACACAGATATTAAGTGTAAGTTTGACAAATATATACACACATATACTCAAAACTCAAGACAGAACTATTTCTATACAACCCAGAAAGCTATAATGTATTTTTTGTGGTCAATCATCCCACTTCTAGAAGCAACCACTGTACTAATTTCTGTCATTATAAATATTCTTGGCTGTCCTTGAAATGTATAGAAATGAAATGAAATTATATATTAGACAATCTACTGTACATGGCTTCTTTCACTCCATGTTTTTAAGATTTATCTGTCTTTTTGTCCATAAATTATTCTTTTTGATTTTAAGTATATTCATTTTTATTGCTGTATAACATACTAGCACAAACTCAGTAGCATAAAAAATTATATTTCCAATTTCAACTTTCTGGGCACAGCTTAATTGGGTCTTCTGCACAGGGTTTCCCAAGTCAGCAATCTAGGTGTCATCTGAGCTGCTTTGCTTCCTGAAACTAGGATCCTCTTCCAAATTCAACTAATTGATTGTTTTCTATCTGAGTTCAGATCCTTGTGACTGTAAGACTGAGGTCCCTGCTTTCTTGTCGACCAAACTCAGTGGCTGCTATCACTTCCTAAAGTACCTCACAGTTCCTTAGTACATGGCCTTCTCACAAAGCTCCTCACAAAATGGATGCTCACTTCTTCAAAGACAGGAGAATTATCTCTCTTTAGGAAGAGCCCAGTCTTTTAAGCTTTTACCTGACTAAATCAGGGGCTCCTGGGATAATCTCATTTTTAATTAACTCAAAGTCAGGTGATTGGAAGTCTTAATTACACCTGCAAAAATCCCCTCACCTAGGCAAAATAACATAACCCAATCACTGGAGTGATAGCCCATCCTACTCAAAGGTCTATCCATAATCTAGGGCTGGGGACTATACAAGGCATGTATATCAGTGGCAGAAAAGCTTTCAGGTGGTCTTAGAATTCTCCCTACCACATTAAATATTCATTTTACCCCACAATTTATTTATTAGTTTTCCCACAAATAGACATTTTAGTTTTGGCTATTAGGAATAAGCCTACTATGAACATCTGAGTATAACTTTTATATGTATACATGTTTTTATTTCCCTTGGGTAAGCACCTAATAGAATTGCTGGATCATAAAGTAGTCATATATCTAACTTTACAAGAAACTTCTAAGCAGTTCTCCAAGTCCCTCAATTACTTTATACTTTCTCCAGGAATATATGAGTGTTCTGATTGTTCTGCATTTTGCCAGTATTTGTTATTGTCGTTTACAAATTTTTATGACTCTGTGAAGTGATTTCTATGAAGTGGAGAATTTCTGAAGTTCATTCTCTGAAGTCATTTCTCATTGGAGATTTAATGTTTTATTTTTTCCTAATTATTGATGATGTTGAGTATTTTATCATGTGACTATTGGTCATTTGGATAGTTTTAGTGAACTATCTTTCAAATCTTTGGCCATTATTTTAAATTGGGTTGTTTGCCTTTTTGAGTTTTAGGGGTTCTTTTCATATTCTGCAACTCCTTGTCAATGATATTAATTATCAGTGCTTTCTGCCAGTCTGTGATTTACCTATTCAATTCTTTAATAATGTCTTTTGAAGAACAGATTTTTATTTTGAATAACTTAATTTTTTTCAGATTCTATTTCTTTTAAGCACAATTTTTTGTGTGTCCTAGCTAAACAACATTTGCCTACCCCAAAGTTGTAAAGATACACTTCCATATTTTATGCTATATTATTTGGAGCTTTATCTTTTTTCTTTTGCCATATTATCTAGCTTTAATTTTTTACATGGTAGGAAGTCAAAATCAAGATTTCCTATATTTATTTCTTTTCAACATGGCTGTCTTAGTCTTTCACACTGCTATAAAGAAATATCTGAGACTGAGAATTTATAAAGAAAACAGGTTTAATTGGTTCACAATTCTGCAGGCTGTGCAGGAAGCATAGTGGCTTCTGCTTCTAAGGAGGCCTAGGGAAACTTAAAATCATAGTGGAAGGTAAACAGAGAGCAGAAGAATCTTATACAGCCAGAGCAGGAACAAGGAGAGTGAGGGAGGTACCATACACTTTTAAACAATCAGATCTCGTGAGAACCCACTATCACGAGAACAGCATCAGGAAATGGTGCTGTTCACAAAGGATCACCCCCATGACCCAATCATCTTCCCCCAGGCCCCACTTCCAATGAGGATTACATCTTAACATGACATTTGGTGGAAACACCAATCCAAACAATATAAATAGGTATCTAAATGTTCCAGCATTATTTGTGGAAACTGCTACTCTTTCTTTCGATTTATATGTATTTCAAAAGAAAGACATTCTGAAGAAATTAGCTCTAATCTGTCTCTTACTACCCTTTCTTCTTACACATTTTTGCTTATTGCCATAATTTTCAATGAAATGTATATACTGATGATACCTAAATTTATATTTGTACTTGAATCTTCTCTTACAGGTCTCCAGATAAATAAATTCAACTGTTTATTTGACATTGTCTAAGGAATGTTTCAAAGACATCTTAAATTTAACATGAGCAAAGACAAAGTCTTTATTTCCCCAATTATAGAACTTTTCCTTGCACATGAGTTTTCCTCATCTTTGTAAATAGTGTAAGTATGCTCCCACAAACTTAGGAGCTATTTTTAATTGGTTTATTTTTTTTCACATTCTCAGCTAATATCAGTAAATCTTGAAAATTCTTTCTCCAATATTATCTCAAATCCAACAACATTTTAGAATCTGTTTGGCTGCCACTTCAATCTGCTTTGCACTTTGAAGTTAACAGGCTGCATGGTTAACAGCCTGCTATAGTAGTCCAGGTAAGGGAAATTGTGAATTAAGATTTCACAATTGCCCCTTTCCAGCTCATTCCTCTTGAAGTAACAAATGTGAAAATCTTAAATCATACATTGTATTATGTAATTCTTCTACCTAAAACTCTTCAATACGTTTTACTCAATATACTAAACAAACATGTACTGAGCATCTGATGTTTGTCAGGCATTTTTTAAATACATGGGACATAATGGTAGTTACAAAAAGACATCATTCCTGACTTCATTAAATTTATACTTATGCAGTGTTCACAAACCCATGCATGCACATGCAAACACAATTATAAAGTATTATTTTTGTAAATATACAGAGAAGGAATGAATCAGTGCTATGGATGTCATATAAGTGAAATTTGATATGGCCAGGAAACAAAACAAGGATCCTCAGAGTACTGATTCTTGAATTGAAATCTGAGATGTCACCACACATTATTTTTTAAAAAGAAGGACTCAGGCAGAAAGCTCTATCTGTGTACATGTACAGTTCTGAGGCATAAGAAAGCATGACAAGGACAAGTTGATGGAAGAACAGATGGCCAGGACAAGAAGCAGAAAAGAATTAAATGAGTTTGGGAAAATGGCATGAGTCAAACCTACCGGCCTTGATAAGTAGTTGTTTTCTCTTCCCCAAAATAATGGAGAACAACTTAAGAAAGTGCACCAGTGTGGAGAATACACTGGAAAGTGAATGTAGACAGTGCCTTGGAAGGTTTCAGCAACAGTCTAGAGGAAGTGGAATGATGGCTTTTCCTGCCCTGGGACCCTTACATATTATTCCTCAATGAACGCCTACATTGCTCCTATGAATTTGTCAGATCTCAGATTAAATACTTTCTCTTAAATGAAGGCATACTATAACCACTAAAAAAAATAAAATGTTTTTCTTTCATACTTATTAGTTTCTAGCATCACTATGTTTGTTTGGTTTTTATTTCAAAGCCCTTCCACATTTTATAATGATCACTTCTTGTTTCTTTGTTTATTTCTATCTGTATCACTGGAATGTATGCACCCAGAAAGCAAGGATCATGTCTGTTTTGTTTTGTGTTTTACCAGCTTGCAAGCCATCAGCACATGCCAGTGGCTGCTTCATCATTGTACTAAAACAATGTTACTCAAATAAAGTAATTATCTTCAACATGATATTACATTTCCTCCTTTCACAGTGTATGTGCCACCTCAGCTCCAACATGCCAAATTATACCTTTCAACAACTGTTCTGCATGTACATGTTGGGTGTCCAGTAAGGTGACGGGGCAGAACAATGAACTCCAAGACTGGTACATATGAAAGTGGTTTAGAGCAAGGGGTCTGGACCAGGCTGCTTGGATTTCAACTTCAGTTATGCTACTTTCCTGCCATGTGATGTTAGGCAATTTACTTAGCATCCCTGGACCTCAGATGCATCATCTGTCAAACAGTGATAGTAAGCGTTCCTCATAGCATTGTGTAAGAAATAAAGATAACAGTAATTTTTAGATAATATTCATCCCACTGGACAAAGAAGAAATTTGAATTAATAGTATATTACAAATACAATATGTGTCAAGAGAAAGAATTACAGGATTTTTGAGAGTGTTCAAGAGAATAAGTTTATTATAACAAGCATTCCTGCTGTTTAAAGAGAGAAAATGATGTCACTTCATATTAAGATTCATTCTGCCAATGCATGTTAAGTAATTGAATTTAAATGAACCCCAGGGTCTTAGGTAAAAATCTCATCGTCACAAAAACCTATAGTGATTGCTTAGTGTATGTATATGTGTATATTGTCATCAGACTTCATATATACTATATCCACTGTATTATCTACTGAAAGATGCTCAGCATAACAAACTACTCCAAAGCTGAGAGGCTTAAAACAGTAGGCATTTATTCTCATTAATTTTGGGTTGCTTGAGGACTGGCCAAGCTAGGGTGGACTTGGCTAGAACAGCTCTATACCTCATGTTTCTCTTTCTCCATCTAGAATCAGCTGGCTAGTGAACATGTTTGTCTCCTGGCAAGGGCAGAAGTGAAAACAAACAGAAGCCTGCATGAACTCTTGAGGCTTAAATTTTGAAGTGGCACGTTGTCACTTTGTAACATTTTGTTGACCAAAGAGAGTCACTGAGCTGAACTCAAAGTCAAGAAGTGGGAAAATAAACTCTACCCCTCTTATGGAAAGAGCTGCAAAGTATACAGCAACAGCCTTGGTTATAGAAAAGATGAAAAATTGGGATTTTAATACAGGGAAGGATGAAAAATAATGCAATTTGCCAAACCTGCTGTTTGTTCTTCGTTATATCTGACTAGAGACAGGAATTCTAAATGTTAACAAAGAAATATAGGGCAGTATAGATTCCTCTATTATGTGATTACATATAATCATAAGTAGTCTTTTAACTAAAATGGACATGGAGGGATAAAAAAGAATAAGGCAATAATTTCTTGAAAGTTTAAAATAAATGCCAGTACTTACAACCATTTTGTAGATATATGACAGAATATAGAAATAAAACATCTTATGCAACATATGATTACAGCTGTTATTCCTTTCACACAATGTTCTCTTATTGTACAGGATATTTTTAGTAAGATAAAGTCATTTTTCATTTTTTTCTTACCTCAATTCAAGCTCTATTTCTTATGGGATTACTTTGGGCAGCCAAGTATTTTATAGTTTGATGGTGCCCTTTCAGGACCTTTCCTAACATAAAAGATGCTTTTTAAAAAATAGTTTTATTCTGTATTCTGTAATTGCTTCCATTTCAGGCTCCTTTTTCTCAGACTGTATAAGGGAATCTAATCAAGTTTAGGAACTGAATTGTGTGCTATGTCTTCAAAGCTTAAAATAACCACTTTCGTGTTCTTTTCATTAGAAAATCTGGATATTTTTATTAATTTTCCCCAATTTTTATGTTTCCTGGAACCTTTGCAAGACCACTATATAGGACTGTACATTCAGCTGTGGATTTTAGTATAAAAATGTACCAAAGTAGGGTTATTCTAATGTCCTCTTTCAACTAATAGCAATTGCTTTATGTAACATATGAAAAGGAAAAGTAACATTTCTAAATAATATTTTAATTATTTGAAATGCTCAATTGTCCAAAAATAAAAGAGAAACAGCCACTCTGAAAGCAGGCTTGCTTTTTTTTCACATATATATTTATTTTATTTTATATATTTATGTAATAAAATGTGATGCTTTGGTATATGCGTGTACATTATGGAGTGACAAAATCAAGCTAACTAAAATGTTCATCACCTTACATAATTATTTATTTTTGATAGCATTTAAAATCTACACTCTTCACAATTTTTAAGTATACAGTACAGTATTATTTACTATAGTAATCAAGCTGTACAACAGATTTCTAGAAGTAATTCCCTCTAACTGAAACTTTGTACTCTCTCACCAACATCTGAGAAACCAACCCCCAAACCCTCAGCCCCTGGTAACCACAATACAACTCTCTGCTTCTATGAGTTTGACTATTTTAAATTCCACATAAATGTGAGATGATGTGGTATTTTTCTTTCTGTGCCTGGCTTATTTTACTTAGCATCATGTCCTTCAGGTTTATCTGCATCATTAAAAATGATAGGATTTCCTTTTTTTAAGGCTAAATAATATTTCTTTATATGTATATAACGCATTTTAATTTTAGGTTCTAGGGTACATGTAAAGAACATGCAGGATTGTTGCATAGGTACATACATGGCAATGTGGTTTGCTGCCTCCATCCCCATCACCTATACTGGCATTTGACCCCATGTTAACCCTCCCCAACATATTTCATTGTGTACATATATTACATTTTCTTTATTCATTTGTGTGTTTATGGATACTCATTTATTTCATATCATTGTGGTCGTGAATATTGCCACTATGAACATGGGAATACAGATATATCTTCAGCATACTGATTTCATTCCCTTTGGATTTATATATAAGGGGACTAGCTGTATCATATGGTAGTTCTATATTTAATTTTTTGAGGAATCTCCATGCCATTTTCCATAATAGCTATATTAATTTATATTTCCATCATCAGTGAGCAAGGGTTCCATCTTCTCTACATTCTTGCCAACACTTGGTATCTTTCATTTTTTGATAATAGCTATTCTAATAGTTGGGAGATAATATTTCATAGTGTTTTTAATATGCATATCTCTAATAATTAGTGAAGTTGAACATTTTTTCA
>NW_016107490.1:240294-260850 GCF_001604975.1 Cebus imitator
ATGAAGAATGCATAATCTCTGAAAATTATGAAAACATCCCTGCTACCAATACATTTCTAAATACAAAACTGACTACCATATTTGTTACTTCTGTGTAGCGAGAAAAGTTCATTTTTAAAACAGATAAAATTCAGTCTTTAGGTATGAATGGTATGAATGACAGTCTCTCTTTTTTTGTTTTTTTAATTTTTAGTCGTTTGGAATCCTTAACCATGCAAAAGCTTTGAACAGAAGAGTTCACAAAGGAACCAGGGTTGTCTTATGGCATCCAGTTAAGCCAGAGCTGGGAATGCCTCTGGGTCATCCACATCAGGAGCAGAAGCACTTGACTTGTTGGCCTGCTGTCAAGGTTTGGGCACCCACCACACCCACGTCCACCTCGTCCTCTGCTGCCACCACGTCCTGGGTGGCCAAGGTCTCCAAAATTGATCTTTAGCTGAGACATTATATATCATTTGCTGGCTTCCAGAAATAATGGTCCATAACCGAATCTTCAGCATGAGCCTCTTCACTCTTTGATTTATGAAGAACAAATCCCTTCTTCCACTGCCCATCTGCACCTTCATTTGGTTTTTGGAAATTAAATTCTACTTTTGCCCAGTCCTTATTTTGAATAGCCTTCCACTCATCCAAAGTCATCTCTTTTGGACCCTCCTCTTTTACCTCTTCAACTTCATTCTTGTTATTTTCAGTGTCGGCCGCTGGATGATGTTCTTCAGCTACAGGTGTTTCCTCAGTGACATTTTATTGATCCAAGTCAGGTAATTTGTCTTGGACAGTTCCCCAGTTGTGAGATCCGCTACCTCCATTTTTGTCCTTGTGCTTCAGGCCAGATCTATTACTTCCACTATGTCTATCAAATTCACATTTACCACAAGAATCAAATCCATCTCCTCTGCCCATTCCACATCCACGGCCCCCTCGATCTCTTCCAAGACCACCACAACCTTGAATGGGTCTGTCAATATTCGGTCTATCAACTGAAAATTTGCCCCCTTCACCCTTTTCTTCAAGTGGCTTTTCAAATCATCATTTACGAGGTGGTCGCCTTTCTGGTCTTCTATTAGTTATTTTCCCTTCACCCTGAAGTTGTCGATCGGGTCTTCTTCCAACTCCTCTTATTCCTTCTTTTTTTTTTTTTTAATTGCATTTTAGGTTTTGGGGTACATGTGAAGAACATGCAAGATTGTTGCATAGGTACACACATGGCAGTGTGATTTGCTGCCTTCCTCCCCATAACCTATATCTGGCATTTCTCCCCATCCCATCCCTCCCCAACTCCCCACCCTCCACTCTCCCTCCCCTATTTCCCCCTGACAGACCCCAGTGTGTAACGCTCCCCTCCTTGTGTCCATGTGTTCTCATTGTTCAACACCCACCTATGAGTGAGAACATGCAGTGTTTGATTTTCTGTTCTTGTGTCAGTTTGCTGAGAATGATGGTTTCCAGTTTCATCCATGTCCCTACAAAGGACACAAACTCATCTTTCTTGATGGCTGCATAATATTCCCTGGTGTATATGTGCCACATTTTCCCTGTCCAGTCTATCATCGATGGGCATTTGGGTTGGTTCCTTCTTTCTTAAGTGCCACAGGCGGCTGCATCTCCTCTTTCTTGTTAACCAGGCCAACGCTGGGGGTCAGCGGGTCCTTGCGGTCTTTCTGGGACTCCTTGCGCAGCTGCTTGCCTGCCGCCTTGGAGCTGGTCTGCGCCACCGCCTGAGCTGCGCTCTTGGTCTCAGGGCCCCCAACGCCGCCCCGCTGGCTTCTTTTTTCTTGTTCTCCGCTGCCTTCAACACCTCGAAGGGGTCTGATTCGTTGTCAAATAACTGGTCCAATCGGTTGGTGACCCATTCCTCCACGGATTGCAGCGGGCCATGCTGAGCCAAGAGCCTGTGTTGTTTTAAATGTCCTAAATTTTCTATCCTATTCCTCCATTGTTTTGCAAAGCCTCTTTTTCTAAGTTTCTCAGAGAAGTCAATATAACCCAATTTTATGGATACAAGTCATAAATTATAGTTTAAAAAGAGATTTTACAGTTCATTTAGTTTACTCCTTGTTGTTTAAGATAAATTAAGTGTAGGGGAGTGGTAGCTCAGTTTGCCAAGAGAATACCTGAGACTGTGGCCTTAGACAGAGATAGATACCAATACCATGTTTGCTACTCAGAGACTATGTGACTTGGAACAGATCACCTAGCTCATCGGAGTTTCAGCTTCATTACCTGTTAAATGGGGATTATAACATTATAACATCTTGGAAATGTAATTTTGAAAATTATATTAGTAAACATAAATTCAATGAGCCTCAACTGTAAATGATATTCCTTAAGGACATATAGCTAGATATTTTCAGATACACAAAATCAGAAATTTCTAACTTCCAGTACAGTTAGCATTCCCCATGTTCACCTCTGCTTCAAGAAGTGTAAAATTTACTGGTAATAGAGAAATCTCATACAGAGTGTTTACATTGCAATGTACACTAATGATACAGAATCAAACCCACAGATCAAAAAGAGATTGGCCATTTTCTGTCAAAAGAGGTAGAGACAAGAGAAACAACAATATAATATAGGAATCTCTGATATCTGAAGCAGATATCTTAAGCAGTTACATTTAGATTATCTCTCTGTGTCTCTGTCTCTGTCTCTGTCTTTCTCTCTCACCTTCAGAACATAGTAAGCAAGATATATTAATCAAAATGTGTCATTTCAGCATATCAGACTTGGATTTAAAAAAAAAAAAACTAAATGAAAGCCAAAAAGGGGAAAATTCTGAGTTCTTTTTCTCTCATTTACTCACCCTTCTAGAGTGTTTTTCCAATGCAGAATGTTCTGACATCTCAGTAATGACTGTAATATCCTGTTAGAGCAAACATCTCTCAGACCTGATTCTGCTGCAGACCTAAAATGAGGTGTTTCTTAGTGATAAGTGAATTTCTATTGAAGAACATTTGAGAGATTCACAGTTTTCTTTCGCCATTCTCTATGCAAAAAAATATATATATATATCCTATCCAATCAAACATTGGAATGTGCTTTTCACCGCTATAATACTGTACTACCACTCTACATTGTGAGGCTCTATTTATAGGAATAATTAGTATTTATTAAGCACTCACTCTATGCCAAGCTCTCTGCTAGGGGCTATATATGTGTTATCTAGTGCAATCCTCAAAGCAGAAGAGTTAAGCATCAGGATGCTTTTTTTTTAAAGAGACGACAGTTTTTTAAAGATGATTTATTCACTAATTTTTCAGCTTTTATTATAGGTTTAGTAGGAACATGTGCAGGACTGTTACACAAGTATATTGTATGCTGCTGAGGTTTGAAGTATGAATGATTCCGTCTCCCAGGTAGCAACCATAGTATCCAATAGGTGGTTTTTCAGCCCCTTGCCTCTTTCTTTCCTTCCTCTTGTATTCCCCAGTATCTATTGTTGTCATCTTTATGTCCACATGTACTTGATGTTTAGCTTCCAGTTATAAATGAGAATGTGTAGTATTTGGTTATCTGTTTCTGTATTAGGTCACTTAGGATAATGGCCTCCACCTGCATCCATGTTGCTGCAAAGAATATGATTTTATTCTTTTTATGGTTCCATAGTATTGGATAAAGAAAATGTCATATAATCCAGAGTTGATTGGACCACATTTTCTTTACAATCCAGAATTGATTGGCATCTAGCAAATGTCTTTGCCATTGTGACTAGCACTGTGATGAACATATGGATACTTGTGTCTTGTTGGTAGAATGACCAAATTAACAGATTGGTTTCCTTGGGTATATACCTGGTAGTGGAATTGCTGGATCCAATGACAGTTTAACTCTTAGTTCTCTGAGAAATGTTCAAACTACTCTCCCCAGTGGCTGAACTAATTTACATTCCCACTATCAGTGTATAAGTATCCTCCTTTCTCCACAGCCTTTCCAGTATCTGCTGCTTTTGGACATTTTAGCAAAACCCATTCTGAGTGGTGTGAGATGATGTCTCATTGTGGTTTTGATTTGCATTTATCTGATGATTAGTGATTATGAGCATTTTAAAAACATATTTGTTGGCTGCTTGTATGTTTTGTTTTGAGAAGTGTGTATTCATGTCTTTTTGGCACTTTTTAATAGAGTGTCTCTTGCTTGTTGATGTATTTAAGTTCCTTATAGATTCTGGATATTAGGCCTTTGTCAGATGCATAGTTCATGAATATTTTCTCCTGTTTTGTATGTTATTTGTTTACTCCCTTTATAGTTTATCTTGCTGTGCAGAAGCTCTTTAATTAGGTCCTATTTATCAATGTATTGTTATTGCAGTTGCTTTTGAGGATTTAGCCATAAATTCTTCTCCAGGGCCAATACTGAAAAGGAGTTTTTCTAAGTTTTCTTCTAGAATCATTAATTTTTTTAATATGACTTTTATTTTAAGTTCAAGGGTACATGTGCAGGCTTGTTATATAGGTAAACTTGTGTCATGGGGGTTTGTTGTACAGATTATTTTGTCCCCCAAGTGTTAAGTTTTGTACCCATTAGTTATTTTCCCTGTCTAACATTTGCCTTTAATCTGACTTCAGTTAATTTGTGTATAGGATGAACAGTTGGGATCCAGTTTCCTTCTTCTGCATATGGATAGCCAATCATCCTAGCATCATTTACTGAATGAAGAATCTTTTCCCCATTGTTTATTTTTGTTGACTCATCAAAGATCAGATTGTTTTAGGTGTGCAGTTTATTTCTGGCTTCTCTATTCTGTTCCATTGGTCTACCTGTCTATTTTTATAATAGTGCCATACTGTTTTGGTCACAGCAGTCTTACAGTATAGTTTCAAGTCAGGTAACGTGATGCCTCTGACTTTGTTCTTTTTGCTCAGGATTGCTTTTAGGCAATCCTGAGCAAAAAGATGGCTATTAGGACTCTTTTTATTCCATAAAAATTTTAGAAGCATTTTTTTCTAAATGCGTAAAAAAATGACATTGGTAGTTTGATAGGAATAGCACTGAATCTGTAAATTGCTTTGGGCAGTATGGCCATTTTCATGATATTTATTCTTCCTATCCATGAGCATAAAAATACCTAGGAATGTAGCTAAGCAAGAAGGTGAAAAATCTCTACAATGAGAATTACAAAACACTGCTAAAAGAAATCAGAGATAACAAATAGAGGTGACAGTTTTAAGGAGCTCTAATGTCTAACTATGGTTGACAGAGAGTGTAAGGAGCTAATCTAGGGTATAAGCTGAACTTCAACATCAAGGTCTATCCATGGAGATTAACTTCCTGAGAAAATGTTATGATGAACTTAATGCATATAAGCTGCCAAGCATTGGAATAGTAAGTTCAAAGATAGTTCTCATTTGTGTATAAGTTTCATTTAGTGGGGGTCTACACTCCATGAAAATTTGTGAACTGAATTATCCCTAGTGATTACAGAAAACATAGTCCTCGTTGCCTACCAATATGTTTGGTTAAACTATATTCACAGAGATAATTTAATTGCAAGTGAATGTAACTTAGTTGTTTTCTAATCTGAAATCATTTAAAAAATATTTTTAAAATATTCATACATATATGCATACTCAATTTTTATGAGGGCATAAAAATAACACATATCTTGGATATTTTATCATGCTTTATAAAAACATTTGTACTTCACTCTACATCTTCTCTTTTCCCTGAATCTACATTAGCTCACCTGTACCCTAAATTTCATAATTCCTATATATCATTTATTTCTGCTTTCTTTCCCAGAAAATATATATATGTATAGCATTATATTTATATGTATATATACACACACACTATGTCTTAGTCTGTTCAAGCTGCTATAACAAAAATAATGTAAACTGAGTAGGCCATAAACACCAGAAATTTATTTCTCACAATTCTGGGATCTGAGAAGTCCAAATTTGAAGTATATGTGGTATCTGGTAAGGGCTCTCTTTCCAGCTCATAGATGATGACTTTTAGCTGTGTTCTCACATGTGGAGTGGGGTGAGAAGTCACTCTCAGGCCTCCTTTATAAGGACACTAATGCCATTCATGAGCACCCCTAATTATTTCCCAAATACCTCACCTCCTGGTACTATCACCTGTGGGTAAGATTTCAACATATATTATGGGGAGACATAAACATTCAGATCATAATACATCACAGACACACACACATATACACACACACACACACACGCTACAAATACCTAGCCCAGTTGCATTTTTTGAACAAGACACTAGAGAGAATCTTTGTAATTTGCAAGTGCTTTTGGTCTCAAATGTTATTTAATAATTTTGGAATTTTTTTTAATACAGCATTTTCTTCTACAGAAATGCCCATTTATGTTAGTATATTTACTAAACAAATCACATATTCCTCACTATAAGAGAAAAATCAAGATGATTATGTATTAAATTCTCACATATATAATGGAGTCTGCTTTTGAACCTGACTGGATTCTACTGATCAATTTGTCTATTGCTAGTTTACATCAATGTCACATTAATTTTATTAATGTAGCTTTATATTGCATTCTAATATCTAGTTGTAGTTTTTATACATTGCAACTTTTTTCTGTCTCATACTTTTCCTATCACATATTAGTTATTTGTTTATCTTATAAAATTTAACATAAATTTTGCAGTCTAGAGGTTATTTTATTTTTGTATTTACTGCAATCAAGTGTTGCAACAATTGTGGTCATGATACTTTGGTCTAGTTTCTGATTTTAATTGAAATGCAGTTAGAGTTACTGATTTTGGATAATATTTGCCACTATTGTTGGTAAACAATCTTTCTTACAGTTAAGTGGGTCTCTACTTTTCTGTATTAAATTTTTAAAAATAGGAGTATATTTCTAAATTTTATCAAATACACCTTCAACCTTTATATCTTTAATCTTGTGCTTTTTCTTTGTGTTGCAAATGTTGTTGGGTGTCTTATTTTCTTAATGAGTCATCTAATGGTAGATCAAATAAAATTTCATTTTTAACTAAGAAAATAAATGACGGTGTTTTAAAGTCATTAAATAACTTTTTATGAAGAGTAACCCTATTCTCTTTTGCAATAGAGGCAAGAACCAAGAAAATTTGGACCATGGCACTTTCGTTTATGGAAAATAATACTGATATAAGTAGATAATTGGCTGGGCCTTTGGCTTCATTTCTGTTTCAAAAGGAATTAGTCATTCTTCCATCCCTTTTTTTTTTCTTATTTTTATCATAGCTTAAGTACAATATAGTTAAAGTATATGTTAGTATATTTGCATCTCACAGTAAATTACATACGCTAAGGGGCAAAGTTCTCTCTCTTTTTTTTTTTTTTTTTTTTCCTGTGCATATTAGTGCTTAGCACCTTGCCCCAGGACATAATAGTTTTTCAACAAACAATAGTTGAATAATAGAGCTGTTTATTTATCTCTTGCCTTTAGAATGCCAGAATGAGAAGAATATGTTGAATAAACATAGATATACATTTTGATGGCTGTCTTCTTAAAAGTTAAGTCTTTTCTAAGGGAGTTTAAAAGTTAACTCACTTTCTAAGGAATTAGGAATGTTGTTCTGCTGACAAGGAAAATTTGCTGTGATTCTGGCTGAGCCATAATGAATTCTGTACCATCTGTTAAGGTTATCAAGAAATAGAAAAGCAATGGAGGGTAAGTGTACTTAGATCAAATATCTAATCAATAAGCATCTTCAGTCTACTTGAAATGTCTGTAAAGTTTTAACTGCTGCTTTATCTTTAGTATCGTAGAAAATGAACCAAAACTTCAGCAACCTCTTCCAGTTAAGTAGTACTCAAAGTATACTCATCAGAGAAACTGGGCTTTAGGACAAAAATTCTTATAGAAAGTTAAGATTGTATGAGCCAAATAACAAAAAAGCTAGTACATTTACCTGATATAAACAGTCAAGCTGGTAGTTTAGTGTTGACCGCTTAAATCTTTTTACAGATTGTCAGCATATATTTTGTGTAAAAATGGAATAAGAACATTTAGAATTCAGATCTTTCCCAGGAATTTACTTCAATCCTTTACAACATTAAAAAAAAAAAAAAAAAAAAAAAAAACCTATTCTGTAAATGCTGTAAATGCAGCCAGTATAATGTGAAATAAATTTGCTTATTTCAACCTGTAAATACTCAGGATTGACTACATTGAAAGAATGGAAATTATATTTTTGATTGCAAACTTCCTATAAATGATAGGTCTCTTAAAGGGATATATTAAGTTAAAATGAGGCCATTAAGATAGGTCCTAATCCAATTTCACTGGTGTCCTGATAAGAAGAGGAAATCTGAACACACTGACGCCTGGAATGAGCACTCATGGTGGAAAGAACATGTCACACAGTGAGAAGGCAGCCATGCACAAACCAAGAAGGGGGCCTCAGAAGAAACAAGTCCACTAACATCTTGATCTTGGACATCTGGTGTCCAGAACTGTAAGAAAATTAATTTCTTTTGTTTAAGCCAGTCAATCTGTGGCATTTTATCATGGCAGCCCTGGCAAACTAATATACTTTATGTAGCAAAAAGCATTCTGCAGAGGAATAATCCACCAATCTAACCTCTCCACCCACGTTAAATTAAGGATCTTAAAATTGGGAAATTATCTGAATTATCTGGTGGATCCTAAATGCCATCACATACATCCCTGTAAGAAGTATACAGAGGGATATTTGAATACAGAAAGGACAGAGTTGAAGTGAGGATGGAAGAAGAGATTGAAGTGATGCAGCTACAAGCCAAGAAAAAGAGGGACAAGCATATATTCTCCCTGGGAGCCTCCAGAAGAAAGTCCCACTAACGTATTAATTTTAGTCCTACAAGACTCAGTTTGATTGTGACCTCCAGGACTGTGAGAAGAGAAACATGTGTTGTTTCCACTACCAAAAAATAAAATCAAATAAATTTGTTTCAAATATTCCTTCAGAGTCATCTTTGAAAATCACAAATTTAAATATTAATAAAATCATAAAAATATGTTTTCTTCTTTTGCTCTAGGCTGAACATTTTACCTGCTTTGCAAAATGCACTCCCTTCACCCCCACCCCAGCAACATATCCCAGTGGCTATGCCCTTGAAATCCTTTGGCAAAATACACATACACATACACACACACATGCACGCATGCACACACACACACGCACACACACTCACACACCCTTTGTATTCTATACTAAGGACAAAGTATTTCTGTTCTCCTAGTTTTTCTGAAGATATCCTAAAACAAAATATTTAATTGCCTAAACAGACACTGGTATTTCTAAATCATAGCCTTTCCCTGAACACCCACCACATCACAGCTATCTTCTCTCCAAACTAGCAATTACTGATCCATTCAATTATTCATTGATTTAGTCAATAATTATTTTTGAATACCTATTACATGTCAGGAACTAGAGAGAGTGATAGAACAATTTTAATCCTTACAGTTTACAAAAGCTGTTTGAATATTTAAATTTACATATAAATATATTTATAAATATTATATGTGATAGATAAAAATATATTTCTAAATTTATAATAAATTTAAATTATGTTAATTTAAATATATATTTATATATAATAAATATATTATTTATGTATGAGATATATAAATTTATATATATACATAATATAGCAATACTCTAAGATAAAAATTTGTGTGCACAATGGCAGTAACCAGTTATGGTGACAGGGACAAAATGTACATGGTGTTACAGCACTGGAAGGAAGAAGCAGGTAAAAGGACCCAAATTACTTTATAAGGGAAATTGAAAAGGTGACATGTTTATTTTGAGGACTTACTTATTGAGTTTTATTGCAGTTGCTGTTTGAAATGCCTTAACCTTCCAGTATATGAGGCAATTGAGAGAGAAGTGATCTTTAAGCAGGCTGGCATGAAGCTGTTGCTTTGTCTCAGGGTGAATTAAAAGTTCTATTGACAATAAGCCATTTCAAATCAAAGAAAGAAAAAGAGAAATCAAATTCAGACATTTCTCTAATTAACCTTGCCTACACTTCTAATATCTTGGATTCATGGCAAGTGTCCTGCCGTTTGAAGATTCCAATATTTGTTATATCATTTTTTCTGCTAACAAGAGAGTTTGGATGCATAGGTTGTATGTAATTTTTCTACTACAAGTAGACAGTTCAGATACCAGTGTGTCCCATGCAGCTAAACACATAATTTATTTTCTGAATAGATAAAAGATGATATGCTAACAGATAAAAGATGATGACCTAATGCTAATAGCATTAGGTAGCTCAGTAAGAAAACAAGTTGTGTAATGACAGATCTACCAGAAGCTGGGAAGTAGCGTCCAGCAAAGAAATCTATCAAAGGCTTCTCTAGCTGTGGTAGAAGAAATAACTGAGATTTGTTTTTACCCATCTGACTTCTAATGAAGCTGTGTTTTATTTTAAAACTCACTTGCTTACATGTGAAATAGAAAATGAAATACATTATGAATTTGGTATGTTTTTAATCAGTGATGTAATGTAACTATATTCTCAGTCTGCTGGAGTAGGACCATAGCAGTTATTATTTAAAATATCCCTTAATGTAGGTCTCCTCATTTCACATATTAGCTTAAATCTCAAGCTTAGCAAATCGTATGTTTGTTCCTTGCGAATATTCTATTGCATTCCAAGCACAGCTGGGAATCGTTTTACTAAGACTTGGTATTAGAAAAATGAAGAATCAGATTGCATCCTTTAAACAAAATTGGGTGTAATAAAAACACATAAAAGAAAATCATGTAATATTTTCTATTTCTACCAAAAATCTAATGAATGTGCAGCTACTGAGCCTCTACTATTTGAAAGGACAGATGCTATTGGTGACACATAGGTGAATCAGGCACATGCCAACCTTGAAGCTGCTTATGACTCAATTATGGAAATTAGACACAAACACATGAAAAGCCAAATTATAATTTAGTAGAATTAGTATTAGAGACCAATACCTGATTGATTACCAAATAAATTAAACTATCAACTACTTTTTGTGGTCTCACTACCATTAAAATAGTTCTATTGAACTTTCTCCTTTTAGGTATTTACCTATAAACTTTACAGAGGAAAGCATTGCTAATTCTAGGAGAATGTCATTTTTGTGATTCTCTCAAAGCACTGAGCCCAGATAGAAGATGACTTATTTTCACTACCAACAGCTGCTAAAGCTCTTGCTGTAGTCCCTGGTTGCACATCTCCTTCCAACAGCAATTATGTTATGTCGTCTTTTATTGTAGCAGGTGCTGAAGCATGTAGGGTAATTTGGTATTGTGACAGAGCTGATCCCATTTTCTGGCAAGGTAAGTTTGTTTTCTTCATTCTTTGAGTCAACTAACTTGTTAGGGGCCTCTGAGGAGCAGCTACAGAAGCAATGATCCTCTTGAAAATGTCTGCTATGATGAGCATTCACCAGGGACATAAGACTACCTTATAAAATACTATCTATAAAGCGACCTCCATATGAAGGAAGGAGAGGGGGGAGAAAAGAAAGGCTCCATTAATATTATCTTCAGACCTGTGTTATAGAGAAGGTATTGGGCTCCCCTTCTTCTTTCTAAGTGAACTCTAATTCAGAAAACATGCCGTGATATATATCCTCTTTGAGTTCAAGGAGTTATAACACAAATCTCTATATAAAACAGTCACAAACTTACTAATGAATTGTATTTTTCTGTATTTCTTTGTATGCTTTGGCACCCTATAATATCACAAGCATCACAAGATAATTATTTTCAGCTTTAGCTGTGATAGATCTAATGCTGCTTTTCATAATTACTGAATGTCTGCCTTTGGCTTTACAATCTGCCCAGAGTTAAGATTTTCTTTAAACTATTAAATATCTCATCAGGAGGATATCTCTGAGATACTGGCTAAACTCATACAAAACAAAATATAAAAAGAGTAATGTTTACCTATCTATCTATTCTTTCTTCATTTGGTTATTTCTGGATATTTTGTGTGTACATTTGTTACGTTACAGAAGCCTGTTAGGTGCTTAAGGCAGTAAATACAAATGATCTGGTACATACCATCATATACCTTAAGTATTTGAAGGAAATTTTGTGTGGTTATATTAAACAAGCAAATACAGTCAAAGCATCATATTTTAACTGTGAGGTGATGGCAAAGTACAGAGAGGGATAGAAACATAAAACATGGAGATTTCTTATAGATTAAACAGTAGATAGAACCACATTTTTAGAGTTTCAGAGTTTGGTTCACATTTGCCAAATCAGAATTCAGGCTGACTACCAGAACAAAAAAGAATGTCAGTGGGACTCTTTGACCTTGAAGAAAATACATGCCTTCCCAGAGTAAGGTTCATTAATTATGAAGAGCCCTGCCATAGCATTTAGTGAATGAACAATAATGAAAATAGAAAGTAAGTACTGAACATATTGTTAAAGCTATCACAAAAAAGTTCTCCCAAGTACAAACACATTTCAAAGGAGAAGATTGGAATTTTCAGACAAGTAATACAAACCTGTCTTAGTGAGTCACATATTATCATGGATAGTTATCTGATTTACAGTTTGTTAGACTTTCTAATCATGTAAACAAGTACATAAAATTACATAGGATTTATTTGAGTGTTTTCTTATGAAAGAATAATACTAATCTAAGAAAGAAGGCTTGAAGAGTAAGAAGCAGTTATTGTAACCCGGAAGAATGATGAAAAGATACCACAAATTTCCTAGCACTAACCATTAAAAGAGCCCAATTCACTCTCAGAAGTATACTCCTTTGCACAATAAATTAAATTGTCAGCCATTCTTGAGTACCACAAAGTCTACTGAATACTTTGAGTCACAGACTAGATTTTGCTTCTGAAACTTGTTTATTAAGATCCATATCAAAACCAAAACTTCAGTCTTTATTCATCCAATGTTCTTATCCTCCCCCAGGTAAAGTCCATTGCAGAAAAAAAGGCTGCAGCAATAGAAGGGAGGCAAGGTATAAATATTTTTTCATTATTTATTTACCTTCATTATTTACCTCCACCTCATGTAGCTATAGTTCCTTTGATAGATATAGGCTTTCTTTTCAATGAAAGATAGCCTGCTTTTGCAGCTGCACAGTTTTTTTGCAGCCTAATTATTTCTTGTAGAAGTTTGAGAATCTGAAGACTGTTGTTTGTTTTGTGTTGACTCTTATTTTCGGTACAATCTGACTGTGTTTTGACCAATATAATTTTCATTGAAATTGTGTAGGTCTCCCTGTAATCGTATAGGAACTCACTATATCAGACAAAAGCCACACAAACAAATAATTCTGTGATAAGCCCGAACTTACCTTGGGGTTCTGCCAAGAGTGCTTAGCAGCAACTTGTAAGCTTACTAGCATCTGCTGTTTTACTGAATTATTCTCTGAGGCACTAGATTTCATGGATCTGAACTCTAAGAGATGATTCTATAGCCATATCCTGAGCTTCATATTTAGATCATGTTTTTCGGGAAACATGATCAGGTGGAATCCATTTCCAATCCCAAACAATTTTAGGACTGTTCCCAAACAGGAGAGGCTGGAAATTCTAAAAATCAGCAATTACTGGCTCTCTTTAGTTTAGCAGCCATTCCTGTAGCTTATTTTTCTCCTCCCACACTTTAGTGTAAGCGGCAGGAAGACAGAAGAAGGTTTTTTTTTTTTTTTTTTTTTTACTTTAAGTTCTGGGATACATGTGCAGAATGTGCAGGTTTGTTACTTAAGTATACATGTGCCCTGGTAGTTTGCTGCACCTATCAACCCATCATCTAGGTTTTACGCTCCACATCACTGGTCATTAGAGAAATGCAAATCAAAACCACAGTGAAAAAAAGGTTGTGTTTGTTTGTTTGAGATGGAGTCTGCTTTGTCACCTGTCACCCAGACTGGAGTACAGTGATGCAATCTCAGCTCACTGCAACCTCTGCTTCCCGGGTTCGAGTGATTCTCTTGCTTCAGCTTCCTGAGTAGCTGGGATTACAGGAGCATGCCATCACGCACTGCCAATTTTTATTTTATTTATTTATTTATTTATTTATTTATTTATTGAGACAGAGTTTTGCTCTTGTTACCCACGCTGGAATGCAGTGGCACAATCTCGGCTCGCCGCAACCTCCACCTCCTGGGTTCAAGCAATTCTCCTGCCTCAGCCTCCCGAGTAGCTGGGACTACAGGCAAGCACCACCATGCCAGGCTAATTTTTGTATTTTTAGTAGAGATGTGGTTTCACCATGTTGACCAGGATGGTCTTGATCTCTTGACCTCGTGATCCACATGCCTCGGCCTCCCAAAGTGCTGGGATTATAGGCGTGAGCCACCGCGCCCGGCCTGCAAATTTTTATTTTAGTGGAGATCGAGTTTCTCCATCTTGGTCAGACTGGTCTCGAACTCCTGACCTCATGAGCCACCTATCAAACTTCCCAAAGTGCTGGGATTACAGGCATGAGCCACCACACCTAGCCAGAAGAAGTTATCTTTAAAAGTTCCTGGAAATCAATTTAGCTTGATTACTCAATCTATTAGGTACATTTTTTTTTTTTAATTTTCCATATTCCCACAGATGACAGAGTTGCTATACTTTCTGCCATTAAAGATTCCCTGTCGGGCACAGTGGCTCACACATGTAATCCCAGCACTTTGGGAGGCCAAGGCAGGTGGATCATTTGAGGGCAGGAGTTTGAAACCAACCTGGCCAACATGGTGAAACCTCATCTCTACTAAAGATACAAAAATTAGCCGGGGTTGGCGGCACATGCATGTAGTCCCAGCTACTTGGGAGGCTGAGGGATGAGAGCTGAGAACTGCTTAAATCTGTGAAGCAGAGTCTGCAGTGAGCCGAGATCACACCACTGCCCTGGGTGACAGAGTGAGACTGAGTCTCCAAAAAAGAAAAAAAAAAAAAAAAAAAATCCCTATCTTCTAGATTCCAATAACATTTTTCTTACTTTTCAAGTTCCATCATTATTCTAACAGTCTGTTCATGGCACTTCAGGTTTTCACTAATACTCCCACTTCTGCTCACCCATAAGTTATAAAGCCTCTCTCACATTGTTAGATATTTATTTGGCAGCATTCCTGCTTCAAGGTACAAAATTGTTATTAGTGATCTATTGCTATGTTACAAATTACCCCCAAACTTAGCAGCTTAAAAAAAGCAATAGATATTTATTATCTCACAACATTTCCCTGGGCCAGCAATTCAGGAGCATCTTAGCTAGGTCCTTCTGACTTGAGTCTCTCACATTAAGTTGCTGTCAAAATGTCAAGTATGCCTTTGGTCGCCTAAAAGACTAATAGGGTCAGCAGATTCATTTCTAAAATAACTGTCACATGACTGGCAAACTGACCCTGGCTGTGACAAGAGGCCTCAATTCCTCACTCTGGGGATCTTTCTATAGGGCCTCTTAAGTGTGCTTTTGACAAATGTTCCAAGAGAGAGCAGAGCAGAAGCAGTGATGTATCTTAAGACCTAACATCAGAATTCACACTTCGTCATTACCACGATATCCAACTGTTACACTAGCCGGGAGTACTTAATGTGGGAGGGGCCTACACGATGGTACAAATACCAGTGAGCAAGAGTCTTTGGGGGCCACTTTGGAGGCTTCCTACAACAAACATTTAGCTTAGTACTACGAGCTGCCTTCAAACTCTCAGAACCTGGCAAATACTTAAGCTTAACTCTTTCTGTCAGGAGACACTTTCCTGGGTTATTTAAAGAGAGCTAGCTCCCGCCCACCCCACCCACCCCTACCCATCCACCAGTTCCAGCCCTACCCACCTCCCCTCAGCACCCACCCTGCAACCCCAATCGTAACAGATGTTTAGGTCTTTTACGTCCCTTTGGATTCATCTCTATGCTGGAAATTCATCAACTACTTGTTTAGCTCCAAAGCAATCTAGCTATATCTTCAGGGTTGATCTGGAAGATGAAGATCTTTCTCCTCCCAGATAGCATTTTTGTAAAGGAGCTAGAATAGTCCCACTTTAGCTCATTTCCATACCTTGGTCCATATTTTTGCTTTGATGAACTCTGAAAGTGCCGCTCCATCCCAACACAGCCTCTCCATCTGTCAACATCTAAAAAATCCAAGTACTTCTCTTTGGCTCTCTCATGTAGGACTGAGATACCAGTTTATAAGTTTGCCCTAGCTATAGGTGAAAAATATCACTGTCTAGCAGTCCTGATGAAGGTTCTTTCTTATGAATCAAGGAATATAAAAAAGCTTCTGCTCCCACCCCCAGGGAGAAAGGATTCTTTCATTGGAAAATCAGACTCCAGGATTGCCCCCAAAAACAATTTGTTTCAAAGACCTATTTTCCATTTTTTCCAAACATTATTTATACCTTACCTATTAAAGCTATGACCCAGTGATGTATTACAAAGTAATATTAAATGTTTCTCTTCTAAATTCAGACAGATTCCCTCTAAATTGTGAAATATTTAAATATTGTTTCCTTTTGGTATTTTCACACCTGTTGCCTCACTCTTCCTACATAACACTTTTTTGTAATTATAAAGACTTATTCATTCATAAATCTGTTAATTAATGTTCTTCAAGCTTTAAGAAATAGAGAAATACCCAGTTTATTTCAGTTCACATAAAAATACACAAGGATAGTAGTAATATATATGCCCCAAGCTGGTCAAGCTGCTGCACACGGGCATTATAAGCCTTGTAATGATGACTGCTTCTCTTCTTCCCATGATACAACATCAACTCTCCATACCCAAGTACAGACCTGAAGACCTGGTTATCATGTCCTTCAATATGACGTGGATATTTGATGCGTCTATGTTATGCTTAAAAGTCTCTCTTCTGCTTTCTCTCTCTCTCTCTCTCTCTCTCTCTCTCTCTCTCTCTCTTTGTCCCCACCCCCATCTCAGTGTGTGCACCCTGTTGCTTTTCACGTTGCAGCTTTTTCTTTTATTCATTGCTCTAGATTCTTCTTTCGGTCTCTGTGTGTTTGTGTTCTTTAAGTTTATGTTCAAATTTTCCAAAGAAAGAGTAGTCTTATTGGGAGTACTCAAATCAGCATACCTATCCTGGGCTTCTGGTTTTAGTAATATACAGGTTAGATGGCTCACTTTAGTTCATGAAACAATGCTGTGTTCAGGGAAGCAGGAACAGGTGACTCAAACATACCTTCTCCCCTGTGGCCACTGTCCTCATAGAGAAGTTGAATTTTACAGGCTCACTCAACAGTGGCCTCCATCTCTGACTGCCCATAAGCCCACACTGCAATGTTTTAGAAAGTAAAAATGCCTCAGCAGTATATCTAAGAGAATGTTATGTTACAGGCTTGGAATAGGGCCTATAAAATTATAAATTTACACAAAAGTTTGGTGCAAAGCCACAGTTGAAAATCACTAAATTAGAACCCGATTGGCTCTTTCCACATGCATAAAAAATGTATGTTGAATCATTTTACACTGCCAGAAATAACTAATTGATTTATATAGCTCTTTATAGAGCTATATAAATAAAGCTTTCTTATTTATCTTTTTGTCTTTTCTTTTTATATATTTTATTTCTTTTTAGTTTCAGAGTACACGTGCAGGATGTGCAGGTTTGTTACATAAATAAAGGTGTGCCATGGTGGTTTGAAGCACCTATCAACCCCTATCATAGGTATTAAACCCGGCATGCATTAGCTATTTTTCTTGATGCTCTCTTCCCACCACTGCCCTCCCTCAAAAAGCCCCAGTGTGTGTTGTTCCCCATCCCTGTGTCCGTGTGTTCTCAATGTTCAGCTACCACTTATAAGTGAGAACATGTGGTGTGGTGCTTGGTTTTCTGTTCCAGAACTAGTTTGCTAAGGATAATGGCTTCCAGTTCCATTCATGTCCCTGCAAAGGACACAATCTCATTCATTTTATAGATGCATAGTATTTCGTGGTGTATTGTACCACATTTTCTTTATAATTTTTGTTTTAAGAAATGAATGAATTTTAATTAAATAAAATGCAAGTCAAATTATATGACCCCCAAATAAAATTTAGTTGAGTAAAATCACATTGTAACATTTTTTGTGAAGCTCTTCTCCAACTCCTTGATTAAACAAAAAACTAAATGAAAAGATCACATACTTATTAACATTATATATAAATATCTAGTGTAATTTATGTTTTTTTTTTAAATTAAAATCTTACATTTATCATGTTGCTTGGTGACTTGGGGTAGCTAGCAAAAACACTGAGATAAGTAGAACCACATTATTTCATAAAGAAGAAAAGTGGTGTAGTCATGATCCATAAACTCAGAAGACATTTCAAAACACACTATACTGGTATATTTATGAGGAAGTAAATTGTTTACAATTTTGAAAATAATCTAGGACCTTAGAAATTCTGGGTATTCTAGAGATATTTTTGGCTAGTTATCTTTCTAATGCATTTTTCTAAAACTTTCAAAATCAGGTATTCTGTTTCAGACAATGGCAGACTAGCTTTTAATCTGCTGTGGAGGAATCTTCCCACTGAGAAAACTAGAAAAGGTGAACAATTTGAATAAAATTAGATAAAGTTTTTCCTTGCAGATATCAGATATAATTTACAAAGTAATATTCCTGGAGGCAGGAAAACCAGAGAAATGGGCACTACATTTCACTTTTAACAAATTATCACAAAGACTGTCGGGAAGGTAAGTAAGTACATTTAGGACTCTTGGGGCTAGAGAGAAAAAAAAAGGAAGACCTACTAAAAACAAAAATAGGATACTGGTAAATAATTTAATTGGAATCCCAAAGGCATTCAGTCTATGATTAAGGATGAAATCAGAAATAGATTAGACCTCAAAAAAGCTTAAGCCCCTATTTGAATTGTCTTAATCTCTGGATTTGTCCCTATTTAGCTACCTATCATAAGCAAAGTATGTGAAGTAAATCTTCTTGTGCAAAGAAACAACACCCTAGGATTCAAACTATATTTACAAACTTTTGTATACAACCTAGAATTCAATTAAAAAAAAAAAAGAAATCCAGACTGTAAAAGAGATGAAACTTGGTGGAAATCAAAGCGAAAAAGACAATAGAGAAAAACCACAGGAACTACAGATAATGATTTAGCAGGCCTATACATTAAAATAATTATGGTAAATATTTATAAGAAGTTAAAAGAAAATATTTTGGTTAGATACTTGAAAAGTATTACAAAGGAACTAGGATTTGGCTATATGGACCAACAGAAAAAAAGAGAGAAAAAAACAAAATCAGAAAGTAGTTGAATTGACCGTATAGAAAAAACCAACTTTAAGCTTAATAATAACCAAAAGAAAGAAAGAGGAGAGAAAGAGAAAGAGAGAAAGAAAAAGAGAGAGAAAGAAAGAAAAAGAAAGAAAAGAAAGAAAGAAAGAAAGGAAGGAAGGAAGGAAGGAAGGAAGGAAGGAAGGAAGGAAGGAAGGAAGAAAAAGAAAGAAAGAAAAGAAAAGAAAGAGAGAGAGAGAGAGAAAGAGAAAGAAAGATGCCACTTCTAAAAAGGCAGGAATTTGATGGTGTTTTTATTTGCCTTGCCCTATCTCTCCCCTGTGTGACCTGAACTTGGTCTGAGGAGGCAGCAGCCCATTCCCCAGTTCCCTCCTTCAAACTGCACTGCAGGGAGCAAAGCAGATCTTGGTGTGATGTTTCAGTCTGTCTGCGATGCCTGGGGACGACAGAAAGAAGGGGAAGCTACAATTATGATTTGTTGAAAGTTGAAAGTTTTCAATAAACAAATTTTTGGATCTCCTCTACCTCTCTGTATAGCTGCCAAATTGCTATTCCCTAATTGTGACAGAATGATGTGACATTTCCTGGACTGGGGAATTAACAGATCAAATTGAGAGTATGTGTAGTGTACTGAAAACTCAAAAATTAAACACACATCTGCATTATGGATGCTGGGATTCTCAGTCCAGTTCTTACATTTTGCGACAAGAATACTGGCAACTAATTAAAATGGAGATTCAGTCTTATTGAGAGAAAATGGTTTGCTCAAGTTAAAAGACCACATGATAGAAGTATTAGAGGTTCTCTAACTAAATGTAAAAGCAATATTATTCTCAAGTGACACTCATACATTTGAATTCAGCTCCACAAATCTAAAACACTAGTACTCAACCAAAGATTAGCAGGTTTCTGAGGAAATATAAGGTCAGAGAATGAAATAGAAAAAATAAAATAAAAGCAACTTTGTCAAAATAGAATCTATTTAGGAAGAACACTTACAGTAAAATAAATTAATTTTTAAAAATTTGAAAATGGAATCCTATAATTAATACCAGAGAAAGAAGAAATTTAATTGCAATGACAAACTTAGAACAGGATTATACCAAAGAAAAACCTCAAAAAATACTGTTTTAAATATGATGACACAATACAATTATACTGTACTAGAATACAGAGAAATGTCCTTTCTTTTTATAAAATGAGAGAAAAAGCATGCTTTTACGCTGATTGGCCTGATTCTTTTGAAAGGGAAAAGTTGATATAAATGAAAGAGGGAAAACAATTAAAGTCATTCTCAATTTTGTTGCCTGAGTTTTTGGAGTCAAATAAAAATAAATGCCCAGGCCAATGTTATATAATTTTTGACTTTTTTTTTTTTTTTTTTTTTC
>NW_016107490.1:266008-268114 GCF_001604975.1 Cebus imitator
TTTCAGGTCCTACATTTAAGTCTTTATTTTGAATTGATTATGTTCCTGGTGTAAGATAAAGGTCCAATTTTATTCTTCTGCACTAGTTATCCAGTTCTTCAAAGCGTATCCCCATTGTATGTTTTTGATGGCTTTGTCAAAAGCAATTGACTATAAATGCATGAGTTCATTTTAGGGCTCTCTATTGGGTTCCATTCATTGATATATCTATTTTTATGCCAGTATTACGCTATTTTAATTACTATAGGTTTGTAATATACAAATGATGCCCAACTTACAACAGATTTATGTTCCAATAACCCCAATGTAAAGTGTAAAAATTATAAGTCAAAACATCCAAGTTGGGGACTATTTATAATTTACCTGATTTTATAGTTTGATACGTCCAGTTTTTTTTTTTTTTCCTCAAAATCTCTTTGACTGTTTAGGTTTTGTGTGTGTGTTCATTTGTGTGGTTCCATTATGACTTTTGGAATTGTTTCTCCTACTTATGTTAAAACAAAATGGCATTGGAATTTTGATGCAGATTGCATTGAATCTGTAGATCAAGTCGGGTACTATGGACGTTTTAACAATATTAATTATTCCAAACAGTGAACACAGAATATTTCTTCATTTCCTTGTATATTCTTTAATTTCTCTTATCAAAGTTCTGTAATTTCATAAGACCTGTAATATTTCACCTCCTTGGTTAAATTTATTCTTAAGTATTTTCTTTTGTGTTGCTATTATAAATGGAATTGTTTTCTTAATTACTTGTTAATTGATTGTGTCTTGTTTCTTAAAATAGTTTGTTGTTAGTATAAAGCAATGCTACTCATTTTTGTGTGTCTATTTTGTATCCTGCAACTTCACTGTATTTTTTGTTTGTTCTAAAAGGTTTTGAAAGTGGGGGAATCTTTACACTTAGATGTTACATGTTGTCAACAAGTAATAACAATTTCACTTCTTCCTTTCCTATTTAAATGCCTTTTTAGTCATTTCTCTTGCCTAATTGCTCTGGCAAGGACATTCATTACTATATGGAATAGAAGTGGTGAGAGTGGCCAATGTTCAGACAACAAAAACAAAATAACAAATGAGATGACATCAAGCTAAACATCTTCTGTATAGCAAAGGAAACAATGAAGTTAACAGACAACCTACAAAATGAAAGTAATCATTCACAAGCCACATATTTGATAAGGGGTTTATATTTAAAATATATGAGGAACTTAATAACAAGAAAACAAATAACTTGATTAAAAATAGGCAAAGGAACTGAATAGACCTTTCTGCAAAGAAGACATGCAAATGGCCAACAGATACATTGAAAAATGTTAAACATCACCAATCATTAGAGAATGCATAGTAAACCCACAAGGAGATATCACCTATGGTTACTATCAGAAAGATGACAGATGAGGCTAGGCGTGGTGGCTCATGCCTGTGAGTCCAGAACTTTTGGAGGCCAAGGTGGGTGGATGACCTGAGGTCAGGAGTGAGAAACCAGCCTGGCCAGCATGGTGAAACCCTGCCTCTACTAAAAATACAAAATTAGCTGGACATGGTGGTGCATGCCTATAATCCCAGCTACTTGGGAGGCTGAGGCAGGAGATCTGATTGAACCTGGGAGGTAGAGGTCGTAGTGTGCTGAGATCCTGCCATTGCACTCAAACCTGGGCAACAAGAGTGAAACTCTATTGTCAAAAGGGAAGAAAGAAAGGAAGAAAGGATGGACGGAGGGAAAGAAGGAAGGAAGGAAGGAAGGAAGGAAGGAAGGAAGGAAGGAAGGAAGGAAGGAAGGAAAGACAGATGATAACCATTAGCAAGGATGTAGAGAAAGGGGAAGTCTTGCACACTGTTGGTGAGAATGTAAATTAATATGGCCATTATGAAAAATAGTATATAACTTCCTCAAAAAACTAAAAATAGAGAGTTGGATCCAAGATGGCCGTTTAGGAACAGCTCAGGATTGCAGCTCCCAGTGAAAGCGCAGAGGGTGAGTGGATGCCGCGTTTTTATTGCCCACAGACTAGGAAATTCCCGGGCAGAGGTGCTCCACAGTCGCCAGCGCGGCTGTTTCGGCCAGCATGGCTGTGCCGGCCAGCGCCGCTGCTTTGCCCC
>NW_016107490.1:268489-268869 GCF_001604975.1 Cebus imitator
GACTGGAACACCAACTTAAAAAAGGCTCTGAGGCAGGGAGCCAGGCGATCAGGTTCGGCTGGTCCCACCCCCACAAAAGAACAGCAGCCAGAATCTCTGGATTGAGAGTTTCACAGCAAGCACAGCTGAACCCGGGACGGTCCAGCTCTGTGGGGGAGGGGCATCCACCATTACCGAGGCAGCCAGCCGTTGCCAAGGCAACCCGTCATTGCTGAGGCAGCCCGCTGTTGCCAAGGCAACCCGCCACAGCAAAGAGACTCCACCTCAACAGAGGCGGGCCACTATCGCCAAAGCAGTTCTAACTACACCCATATAAACAGCACTGCAGGCAAGTTCACTTGGCAGCGGGGCGGAGCCCACAGCAGCTCAGCAAAGCTGCT
>NW_016107490.1:275158-373448 GCF_001604975.1 Cebus imitator
CCACGTGTGTTCCTATGCAACAATTTTGCATGTTCTTCACATGTACCCCAAAACCTAAAATGCAATAAAATAAATAAATGGGGAAAAAAAAACCTAAAAATAGACAGAAAATGTGATACATATACACAATGGAATACTATTCAGCCCTGAACATAGGAAGATTATGTCATTTGAGACAACCTGGATGAATCTGGAGGACACTATGCTAAGTAAAATAATTCAAAGAAAGACAAATACTGCGTGTTCTCACTTATATTTGGAAACTAAAAAATGAAAACATAGAAACAGAGAGAAGAATGGTGGCTACCAGAGGCTGGGGAAGGGGGAAATGTTGGTCAAAGTGTAAAACGTTTCAGTTAGACAAGAGAACTAAATGATAAGTATTTGAAGTGATGAATATATCATCAATTAGTTTAATTTGATAATAACATTGTCCACTTGTAGCATCACTTTGTACTACATAAATATATACAATTATAAGTTGCCAACATCCAGTCAATTTATTTCAAACAACGGTCTTAAATGAGATAGAGTATTCAAATTGAGGAATAGGTTTTAGAGCAGAGCATGGATGGTTTCTCAGTACATCTGTGGGACCAGGCAGGAAGGCCCAGTGGATCCGATGCTAGTGGGTAGACAGACGTAGTTCTATGAATCTGGGGATTTCTGCTGAATGTTTCAGTTGTTTCACTGAAAGTGTCATTAAGGCTCACAGCTGAAAGTAAGAATGTGAAATAAGCTTCTAGTAGAGTAGGAAAATAAATAGACTATGAAAGTAGCATGTGACCCTCTGGTCATTTGAAGCTTTGGGCCATGAATTTAAAGTAAGGCTAGTCAGTTGTATTGTTTGTATTACTCTACTCATTTTCAGCTGCACAAATGCCTTCAAAATTCTCAAAAAAAATTATTTCCAATCTAGAGTTCTATACATCTCCAAATTTTTAGTACAACTCAGGATGAGATAAAAATAATTTTAAACACACGGGTTTTCAAAAAAGTGACTTCCCATGCATGCATTCCAAGGAAACACTGAAGGATGTACTCCATCAAGATGAGGATATAAACTAAAAAAGATAGCTATGAGATAACAAGAAACAGGAAATCAAACGTGGATAGCAGTGAAGGGAATCCTTCAATATATGTGAAGGGAGTGGCTGGCATGACAGCTGTTCTCCAAAAATAGAGGGCCATCAAATCATACTAGAAGGAGTATTGCTTTAGGAAAATGAAATGGACAGAATATGTAAAATAACTAAGTGTCTTTAAAGGAGATTCAGGAAATTTTTAGAGAGTTGGTTACTGATGAGTATATAAAGATATGAAAATTATTAGTGCCCAGGAAAATCAAAAGGTTTCTAAAGGGGAAAAGTAATTATAGTTTATTGGCTGGGTCATACGTAAGCAGTGTTTATGTAATAATAATAAAAATACAGAATGGACGTCTTAAAAAACCCCATGTAACAATATTAGAATGTTGGGGGATAGAAGAACCATTCATGCATGGTGGAAACAGCAACTGGAGAACTAAAAATCTAAATTCTTACATTAAAAAGGAGGTCAGCTATTAATAATTCAGGCTGAAAAATAAAACTGCTGCAATCTAAGCATTTTATTTAGAAATTTAGATCAATACCAAAATAATTATTCAATAGAGGTGAAATTAGTTGTCTCTGGAATGGGAGCAGGGGGAAAGGAAGAGAAATATGCTTTCCTCCAAGAAATGACATAAAACCATTTTACTCATTATGCTAGCACATACCTGGGTGCAAGAAAAAGAGAAGAAAAAGAACACATACAGAGGAAGTAGCACACTTGAAAGAAATGGAAGATAGTTTAAAGTAGCTGCAGGGTAGAATGTGTGCAGTGGTGGTTAAGTCAATAAAAAGAGAAAAGTAGGTTGTGAGAGAAACGTCGAGCTAAGAAATTTTTACTTCATTCAAGAAAATATAAGAAATCATTGAAAGTAATGAGGCAGGAAAATTATATAATCAGATTTGTGCAAAGATGATTCTAAGAGCGGTGTAGATTGTAGTTTGGAAGGTACAAGGTTGAAACATGGAAATGAGTGAGCCACATTACTGAATTTTTTCAGAAAGACACCAGGGCCTTAGGCTGTCTGGTCCCTTTCAGGCTATGTGTATCTATCCTACTTCCATATCCCTTACCTTTGCCTATTTCTCTTTCTACTTCTCCTTAAGCTTTATTTTCTTCTCTAAGGCCAATAATAGAAGTGAAGGTTGTGTGTGTGTGTGTGTGTGTGTGTGCATGCGTGTGTGCATGTGTGTGTGTGCGTGTGTTACTGTTACTGCATATGCATAACATGCATATTTTTTTGAAAATGAATACATATTTATGCTCTCTACTTAATTTAAAAAGTATATATATATGAAAATTGTATTATGGAAAAAATAATTGTATTTTATAAGGTGGATAATTGTTTTTTGTGGGTCAGTGGTCTCTGTACAAAATATATTGTCTAATATTTCTAAGCCTTAAATTGGAGTTTTAGAAAAAAAAATAGAAAGATATAACTTTATTCATTGAAAAACATCCCTGATGCTAAAGGTCAACCTTAATATCCTTAGTGGGACCTAAAATATGAACTAATGCGCAGCGTTTTGCTTGGTTTCTCATATAAAATCTAGGCTGAAGGATCCAGCCATTTGAATCTGATCAGCCATGGGTGGGACCTCTCCCTGATGCTATTTATCTCTCTGTGTATGATGCCCCAAGTCCTTCCCTTAGAAATTCTTTCATTAACTGTTCATTTTGGCTCTCTCTGCTTCTGACATGATCATTTTTCTTCCCTGTGTTACTGCTATTTTATTTTCTAGTCTCACTCTCCCCTTTCTAGAATGCATCTGAGTTTCACATTTCTGCAGCTCACTAATTTTCTGTTGTCAATCATTTCTTCTGCCTTCCATGGATATGGGTCTGTGCACCAATTCCCACTGTCCCAATTTATCATATTTTTGGTTTTCTGCATTTTTTTCTTTATTTAAAAAAAAAAAAGCTGCCTTCTCAGTTATTTTCCTGCTTTTAGTAATCAGCGAAGCAAAGCAGACAAGCAAACTAAACAATGATGAGAGGCTAAAATATAATGTGATTATTTGAAGACATTGTTTAAATTCTGGATTAAGTCAAAGCAGCTTTCATTCAGCAAATATTTTAGAAGCTTCTATTATGTGAAAAGCAAGGTTATCTTACAAGCCCATGTCTTAAATCAGTGTTAAAGATAAATCATGACTTAACTAATGTAAATATCTGAACTTGCTCTGATATACAGGAGGCTGTGAAGACATAAAGGCAACCAAAATGCAAGTAGCTCATGACTTCCTAGGTGCCACTGCTAAACAGAGGGTCAAGATGTGAAGCAGGAATTCCCTGCATAAGGCAAAGTTCTCCTCAAGGAAGTTACAATAGCCTGTCTGTGATCAAATGTATCCAGTGGAGAATGGTAGTAAAGAGCTAGGACCCAAGCATCAAATTCACTTGGACTTAATTCTGACTCTACCATTTTATACCTGTAAGTAAGTTGTTTTGTTTGTTTGTTTTTTGAGAGGGAGTCTCACTCTGTCACCCAAGCTGGACTGCAGTGGCATGATCTTGGCTGACTGTAACCTCCGACTCCTGGGTTCAAGCAATTCTCTACCTCAGCCTCCCAAGTAGCTGGGATTACAGGTGCCCACCACCATGCCTGGCTAATTTTTGTATTTTTAGTAGAGACAGGATTCACCATCTTGGCCAGGCTGGTCTTGAACTCTTGATCTCGTAATCTACCCGCTTCAACCTCCCAAAGTGCTAGGATTACAGGCATGAGCCACCACACCCGATACGTTTCTTACTGAAATAACACCCACAGAACACTTTCCCCCAAGCAGGGCACATTATATGCAATCAGCAAATATGAACTATTATTATCCAATTTAGAAATGATATGCTGGCCCAGCGAGATGGCTCATGTCTGTAATCCCAGCACCTTTGGAGGCCAAGGAATGCAGATCACCTGAGGTCAGGAGTTCAAGACAGGGCTGGCCAACATGGTGAAACCCCGTCTCTACTAAAAATATAAAAATTAGCCAGTTGTGGTGGTGGGCGACTGTAATCCCAGTTACTCAGGAGGCTGAGGTAGGAGAATCACTTGAACCCAGCAGGTAAGACTGAGGTAGGAGAATCTTATGAACCTGAGAGGCAAAGGGTGCAGTGAGCTGAGATAGTGCCACTGAACCCCAGCCTGGGAAACAGAGTGAGATTCTGTTCCAAAATAAATAAAAGAAAGAAAGAAAGAAAGAAAGAAATGATATCCCCATTGAAGTCTCCAAAGAAACATATGAAAGTGTATTTTATGTGTGGCCATGGTTATAAGACCAAATTCAATTCAGAATCAATTATATATAAAGATACCTAGTAAGAATTAGGGAGCAGGTTATAGAAAAATGGGCTGTTCAAAACACTGAAAAAACAGGATGCAGAAATTATCCAAGCACTCCTCCTTTCTACCTCTTTTTCTTGTCCAGATGAGGACACAGCTCTATTTATTTGATGCAGAAAAGTGGAGAGACCAGTGTTTGTTAATATGTCTTTAAATTAAATATCATAGAATTATTGTGTTCTTTTGGAATGCCTTTGAAAGCCCCAAGTATTAAAAGAAAAAGGAAGAACTGCCTATCCAAATCTAGAGAGATTTTTTTAGTCAATGTCTCCAGATGTTCTGAATTCCTTTTGGAATCAAGGGGGAAGCAAAAGCCATTTTGTGATCATCTGGATCTACTTCTGCTCTTAACTAAACCATTGAAAGTCCTCAATGTTCAATGGAGGTAGAACTAAAGCAAAGGCTACTAAAGCAATTTAAATTGGAATCAGGAGGGCATCAGCAAATTGCAGGAAGAAACCATGTGGTAGAAACATTCAAGTGAAGACTCAGTGGCACAGAGAAAGAAAATTGTGGGTAGTTGCTCCTAAAGGGAGACATGCTTCTATGGTTTGAATGCGTTCTGTCCAAAATTTGAATATTGCCAATGTGATGGTATTAAGAAGTGGGCCTTTAAGGTGTCACTAGGTCATGAAGTCTCCTCCCTTGTGAATGTGGTAAATGCCTCCATAAAAAAGGTTTCCTGCAAGATTTCAGCTTAATGGCCTTTCCACCTTCCTCCACATGAGGAAACATATGGAGGAAACATCTTCCCTCTGAAAAATGCAGACCTCACTGAACAGCCAAACTTGCCAGTACCTTGATCTTGGACTTTTCACCCTCCAGAAATGTGAGAAAATAATTTTCTGTTCCTGATAAACTACCCAGTCTCAGGTATTTGGTCACAGCAGTACAAATAGACTGAGACACACAGCAAACTTCATCTCGGTTCTTTAGCAGTGGACCATTTGAAAGTAAGGCAATCCAAATTCCTATCCCCTGGCTTTTCTTGCCCTAGTTAGCTAAGACACAGGATATAGCTGAGGACCTTGAAAGGAGTTGAAAAATGCAAGGGAATTGGGAGAAGCTCTGAAAACCCCCTCAAGAATCATTTAGATTTTCAGGAGGTAACTTTTCAGACAAAAAAACTGGATGGATGTAGCAATGTAAGGGCAGAGTACCAACAGGTGGCTGGAGAAAGATGCTAAGTTAAAGAGAAGAGTAGGGACAGGGAACTACAACACAAGGAAAGTTAACTATACGCCAAGGCTTTATGTCACATTGGTGGTTATAATTTAAGGACAAATCTGTTTCAATTTATCTTTTCTTAATGAGTGACCCAGGAGGAGACTTTCCAACATAAAATTTTTAACTGTAAGTTACATTCTACCAATAAATATGGACCTATACTTTCCACTGAAAGAAACTTCCAGCCTTAGCATTTTGTGATTTGTACAAATGTATTGGTAACCAAAATGAATGTTCAGATATCTCAGGATTTCTTTAAATATTTTCATTAATATAGGCACTTACATACCTTTTTAAAAATCCTGAATTTCTACTCATACATTTCTGAATACAAATTTTTTAAATGAGTGAATAGAAATTTGACCAAGAGTATTTGACTAAGGGTGTAACTATTCAGAAATACAAGCCTTATTATTTCAGTAGTGATCCATGAAATGTGAGGGAAAAAAAAAGAAAAATTTTAAACAGAAAAACCCACCAAATCAAAAAAAACTAAGAATAAATAACTACTATGTTTTGAACTGGATTTTATTTAGGGAAAAAAAATTTACTGAGCTGAAATTACATGAGACAAACGGAATGTCTAGGGATGTGTCAGATTTCTCTAAGAAGTCTTTTCCTCTTTCTCCTTTGGTTCATTTTAGAGTTTTGCAGAGTAAACGTTTATTGTATTGGAGGAGTAAAACTTTTAGGTTAATTAGTAAGTATATGTTAAATCAGAAAATTTAGCGGAGTGCTGACATTAGCGGGAGAAACAAAGGAACTGAGGTGGAGAAAATGAAAGGCTCGATCTGCTCATGAAGAACATCAGAGGAAATGCATAGGACTAGGTAAACAGGATAGGAGTGGAGTTTACCTACATTGTGTTTGTAGTCAGATTACCTACACTGAGAACAGCTTTGTACTCAGATCTGGATTCACAGGTGGTCACAACTGGAGGCATGACCCCACAACCTGATCTGGAAGAAGTCACTATGCCCCAAACAAACCTTCCTAACATGAAAGAAGCAACAAGAGGGATGCGTAGATGAGAATCAGACAAGGTCCTGCCAACAAGAAGAGTCCTCCACTTTACTGCAAATAAAGTACAAATAGTCAGGAAGGAGAGATTTTAGGCTTAGTTTGGGGATCGTTGAGAATGTTGAATCCCTGATAAGGATAACTGAAGAGTTCCTCCCCAGGTTGATGGAAGGAAGGGCCTGGGTTTCCTAGACTTCTCAACCACAGAGGCAGGGGGCCTTCTAGAAAATATACTAGTAGGACCTAGTGGTAGGGTTGCATTGCATTCCAGTGTGTTTAAAATACTTTAGATCATTGAGATAGTATTGGCAGTCTTTTCTGGAGACAACCCATAGGCAGTTAATGGTGAATTATTATCAATAAGGAAAAGACAAACCATTAGGAAAAATGTGGCAAAAGATGCCAAAAGCATTTCACAAAGTAGGAAACATGAATGGCCAAAAATTCATTTGAAAAGCTACTCAAGTTCACTGGATATCAGAGAAGTTAAAATCAGAAATACAATGTAATAGTGCATAACATCCACAAAATAGACAAAAGTTAAAGTCTGAGGATGCCTAACATCACCTAAGATGCGGAGTAATGCACATCTTTGATGCCAATAGATATACGAGCTGATCACATTCCCAGGAGACGTACAAACTGGTAAAACCACTTTAGAAAGCAATTTGAGATTTTCCGGTAAATTTGGAAATAAATATATAAAACCCAGGAATATAATCTGTGGAAACGTTTACACTTTTTGCATCAGGAGTAAAGTAGAACATTCATCAAAGCAGTGTCTATAATTGCAAAACAGAAAATTGCTAAGTGTTCATTGGTAGATCATATAAATTGCAACATGTTCAAATATAGTCGTGTGACCCATAATGACTTTTAGGTCAAAAACGGCATGTATAACAGTGGTCCCAGAGATTTTACTATATTTTTACAGTACCTTTTCTATATTTAGATACACAAGTACTTATAACTGTGTTACAATTGCCCAGAGTATTCAGTACAGTAACATGCTATACAGGTTTGTAGCCAAGGAACAACATGCTATACCACATAGTCTAGGTGTGTAGGAGGCAAAACCATCTAGGTGTGTGTAAGTGTGCCTTATGAAGATTAAATCACCTAACAATGCATTTCTCAGAATGTATCTCCAGTGTTGAGCAATGCATGTCTGTTACAGAATAACACGCAACAATAAAATTATAGGAAGCACAGACATCAATATAATCATAATTATCATAATTTAAAAAGCAAATCATCGAAGATTGAGTTCAATATACCAGTCATCAAAATCTTAAAATAGACAAAATTAAACACTACAGTTATAAGAAAAGCATATTTTTTAAACTTAATATAAAATAAAAGCAAGGTAATGCTAACAGGTGGGCTAGAACAGTGCTTTGGTGGAAGTAGGGGTTTGCAACTGGGGACGCTCAAGGGAGTGTCAATGTTCTTGGTAACAATTTTTAGACAAGACAGTCACTATAGAGCTGTTTACGATTTTGATAACTTGTGCATTGTTTTACATATTTCTGTATTCCTGGAGTGTTTTACTAAAATACACTTTAAAAATGAATTCTTATCAGTGCCACTACATAGATCCAAGGAGGAAATTGCAAGCCGGGTTGGCTTATTTATATTTTGGTAAAATTACAATCTATGATAGGAGAATTCTGGACCTCAAGGAGACCACTTTAGGCACATAGGGCTTGTCATGCTAATGTATAACAATCACATCAAAGCTGGTGATAAAAGAAAGGAAAAATTTTAGATTAAGAAGCTCTCTTACTAGAGAAAGGTAAAAATGAACGTAGTAAAGAAGGAAATTGAAATAATGAACTTTTTGTGGAATAGAGGACTCTTGTTACTACTTCAGTACTCTAGGTGGCCCTTCTTTTATTGTCGCCTCTCTTCTATTCCCAACTTTTCCATGAAACACTGTAATGTGCAAGACTACTACACACAAAATTAGCCTCCACTAACAAAAATCGAGGCTCTGATTCTTGTGGAGTCACTGAGTTCACATTTAGTGCAACAGAATTCAAGTTTGTTCTGGAATAGCTTGCAGTTATTGGAAAGCAGGGATAATGTTTAAAGATGTGTGAAAATGGCCACAAGAACTAGCTTGAAAGTGCTCCTTCTGGTCAAACTATGATGATTACAGCATAAAATGAAAAAAAAAAAAGGTTTGCTGCCAACTAGAAGCACTGAAAGATCTTAATTCCATGATGTTGCCCACAAAGTTAACTAATACAAAAAGATGTAACAATGCAAAGCCACAACTACCAACGGAGTGGGCTAAACACAGAAAACACAATCCTTTGTGAGTTGCAGATAAATGGATTTGAGGCAGCAGTATTCGGATCAAACTGAGAGTTAAATCCACCCAGATAAATGGGTCTGAAATCAGAGTGGAAATGTGAACTGCAAAGAAATGTCAGAGAAAAAGCTGAGTTATTATCTAGGGAAAACTGGCTAATTTATTTTCTTCATGAATAATTATTTAATTTTTACTGACACTGAATTTGGATCAAACATGGGAGTCTTGAGATTTTTTTTTCTTCCCCATTTATTTATTTTATTGCATTTTAGGTTTTGGGGTACATGTGAAGAACATGCAAAATTGTTACATAGGTACACACGTGGCAGTGTGATTTGCTGCCTTCCTCCCCATCACCTACATCTGGCATTTCTCCCCTTGCTATCTCTCCCCAGCTCCCCACCCCCCACCATCCCTCCCCTATTTCCCCCCAACTGATCCCAGTGTGTAGTGCTCCCCTCCCTGTGTCCATGTGTTCTCATTGTTCAACACCCGCCTATGAGTGAGAACATGCGGTGTATAAGGACACGTACACACGAATGTTCATTGCAGCACTGTTTACAATAGCAAAAACCTGGAACTAACCCAAATGCCCATCGACGATAGACTGGATAGGGAAAATGCGGCACATATACACCATGGAATATTATGCAGCCATCAAAAACGATGAGTTTGGGTCCTTTGTAGGGACATGGATGAACCTGGAAACCACCATTCTCAGCAAACTGACAGAAGAGCGGAAGAGCCTTGAGATTTTTAAAACCTTCTGTCATATGAAAGGCATATTCTTCCTGAATGGTATTATAAAACTTATTGTTTAAAGAATATGACATGGCAAGATTCGAGTTTTCTTGATCACAAGACACCCTTTCTTTCAAAGACAGTATTATCCACAAATATGAGGCTCTATTAAGGACAAGAGGGCTCAGGAGAACTCCTTTCTCACACTATTTCTCTATCTCCATGAAAACTTTATTCATGATAAGATATTGTATCTTTTGAAGTGTATCTAACCTTAAGTATATATGTGTGTGCATATCAAACATATGTATGTGGCTAATTCCCACTAGTCCATAACCCATCCAAAACTTTGCACAAAATACTTTGAGACTTCCATTGGAGAACATGAACCCAGTTCAGCTCTCCATGCTACAGTGCTATAATTTCTGTGCTACAATTTCATCTTCAGAGGAAATTGGGGTATGGTTATAGGGGCCTAGTAGGGATGTATCTGAATCCCTCATCCATGCCTCTCTTTCACTCTTCCTTTTAACACAAGGTGGGTCATCACTTTCTTCTTCCTTCTCAAAGGGTGGCTGGAGAGAGTGATGTCAGAAAGCTTGGACTTCATCAGGATAAGGAATGCAACATTCCAAAATCTCTAATCTTAGAATGTGATCCATTAGTCTGAAATGAGCTAACAGAGCTCTTTTGCCCCAGTGGATTTTTCTGCAAGCCAAGTTCATGTGGCGTGTCTCAATATCCTTAGCATTGTTAAGCCCTAATTTACTTATCCATAAAACTCAGTGATAGGAAAATAGGCAAATAAACACATTTTAGATGAGCTATGGAAATAGAGCCACAGTGAGTCTCAGTCTGCCCAAGGCATACTCCTGGCTCTAATGCTGTGTGATCTGTGTGTAATGATTTCCCTTTGGCAAAAACGTATTAAGATCCAAAATATTGTTTATTTTCTATTTTAATACTCTAACAGAATTTCAATTTTAACTGTTTTCCACAACAAAAACAAGCATATTCTCCAGAATCCCATCTAGTAGATTTCAGGGAGCCTTTACATTTAGCTAGAGCAACTGAACCTCTTTGGGTGCTGCATTGAGAGTATTTACACTCAGTGAACAGTTTCCTTCTGTAACAGCCAGAAATAAATGTACTTCCTAGCAGATTTGCCCTGGCACACAGGGAAATTAGTACTGAATGCTGTGTATAGAACTAATATGGTCTAGTTGTGTCCCCACCAAAATATCATATTGATTTCCCACATGTTGCGGGAGGGACCCAGTGGGAAGAAATTGAATCATGAGGGCGGGTCTTTCCCATGCTATTCTCGTGGTGGTGAGTAAGTCTCACAAGATCTGATGGTTTTATAAGGGGGAGTTTCCAGGCTCGAAGTCTCATCTCTTGTCTCCTGCCATGTGAGATGTGCCTTTCACCTTCCACCATGATTGTGAGGCCTCCCCAGCCATGTGGAACTATAATCCCATTAAACCTCTTTCTTTTGTAAATTGCCCATTCTTGGATATGTCTTTATTAGCAGCATGTAAACAGACTAATATGACTCAAAGGCTAGAACATTTTCACGTCATTTTTTACATACTTTTAATTTTTTGTTCAAAACATTTAAGGAATGCATAAAACAAATGAATTTTAACTAGGAGATAAGTTCAAGTGTGTGAGTATGGTTTGCAGAATAATGGCTCTCTGAAGAAACCCAAGACCAAACCCCTAAAATCTGTGTATATGTACTTTACATGGCAAAGAGACTTCACAGACATGATTATTATCTTGAATTATCTGGGCAAGCCCAATGTAATCACAAGGGTTCTTTCCTTTTGAAAGGAGGGCAAGAGAGTCAGAGTCTGAGGAGACGTAATGAGGAAAGTAGGAAAGAACAGGAGAGAAGACAGGGAGAGAGAGAGGAAAGGAGATTTGGAGGTACTGTCCTTTAGGCTTTGAAGATGGAGGAAGGGCCTGTAAGCCAAGTAATGCAGGCAGCTTCTAAAAGCTGGAAAAGGCAGGGAAGAGCGTCCTCTTCTGCAGCCCCAGAGCCTACAGAAGGAAACACAGCCTTGCTGACACCTTGATTGTAGGACTTTCGATCCGCAGGCAGTGTAAAACAATAAATTTGTGTTGTCTTAAGCCACTATATTTGTTGAAATTTGTTATAATAGCAATATAATACTAATACAATGAATCAAAGTAATGGGTCAAAAATACCATGAATTTCTAATTTTGAACAAAAAAACTGCAATTTTGTCTTTGGGATTTTAAGTGAAAACTTAATCAGTTGGAACCTGACAGCCAACACTGTGCCTAACATAGAAAAGACACCTAATATGTGACTGTTAAGTGTTGACTAGTTTGTAAAATTATGGAAGATATAAAAGAAACAAAATAGCCATGCATATAGAGATTAAGAATAAGTAACTTTACTTTTTAGAAATGCAGTCTCTGAAGAAAGATATGATCAAAATTATTAACTCAAAAAATTCCATGACCTTGATTGGATGACCTTTTTCCAGCATCGTTTATGAGTAAATATTTGATTGTTTGAAGACACAGAATAAATAGCAACATGCTTTTGGATATTTGTTTCCTTTCTCTTTCCCTTCAGCTTTGCATAAACCAAACTTATTCCACTTAGGAACTACACAAATAGTTGAAGGAGGAATGAAGGTTGTAGCAAGCATATTTTCCAAGAGCAGTATTTTTTTTTTTTGCATTTGAAATTAGCCACAGCTTAGCAACATCAGCTCCAGAAACATTTATACGAAGCGAAGTGCTGCATATGCTGTTGTGCTTGATGTACCGAAACAGCACCAAGCAGGGGCACCCAACAGAGTAGGAAAAGGAAAATCTTGAAACACGGTTATTTTCCTGTTGTTGCTGCTGTTCAGTTGAGAGTATCATGACTTTAGCATTAGTTCAGTATTGGAGAAGGCATATGAGCTTTATGTTTAACTATGAGATGGTGCCTACAACTTGGGGGACCATTATTATTAATAAAGATTAGTTTCCAAAATTGAAGAATAAAGAGCTCCAGCTCATCTCCTGACTCCAGTGCAATTTCCCCTCTCAAACTGTCGAAAAGGATCCATACTGTCTCAATTTCCCTCTTGAATTTTCCAGCAGAATGGTAGGGCAGGGAGCAGGTTTCCAAGTCAGTTTAGGGCAAAAGGTAGCTTCAGCTCACTCTTCTTTCCTCTAACAATATGAGGAGCACTTAATCTATTTTCTCTTTCATTGGATGCTCTTTAGTACTAACTTCCAGATAACTCCTTTTGCTCACTGAAGATAATGAGATTTACCAAAAGTCATATGCAAAATAGCTGGAAAAACATGTGGTTTGATTTCTAAACAGATTAAAGTGAAGCAAGGGCAGCACCTAAACATTCGTACCAGGACACATTTTTTTCCCACTAAAAGGTTAGAGACTAGCTGTTGTCCTCCTGCAGAGGGGGGTTTTCATTGCTCTGGGGCTGATGGTGGAGAACATACAGACATTGCAAATGCTACCTTGGATAGATTTTTGTTCCTTCAACCTGCTCCCTCCTGTGGTTCTTGGAAGGAGTTTTCAGTGCAGAAGAGATAGCTTTTGGGAGATGAAAAAACAGAGACTTTCGAACAAAACGTATTTGGGTCAATCACAGTTCTGCTATTTTCTGGTTGTTATACCTTGAATATAATAGATATTCACACTGAGATTTGGTTTAATCATCTGCTAAAGAAAGTATTATGGCATAGCTTTCAGCATTGTTATAGGATGATGGAAAGAGAAAACCCTCATTACCATCTTTTACACTCTAGAAAGATGATGAGCTATTACTAAAATCCACAGACATTGCTGTATTGTTAGCATCTGCTTATCCTTTTAGGTTGTACCTATACTGTTTAATATTTTCATAACCGCATAAATTGTCTGTGACTAAGATCACAACAGCCTCTTGAGATACAAAGGATGCTACTACCAAAATCTGGTTTATCAAGTACATGCTGTTAGGAAAGGAGTGGGAGGGTTCTCTTATTAAACAATGGAAAGAAAACAGCTAATTTTCTATGTAGAAAAAAATGTGATCTGGTTAATTCTAAACAGCCAGGTAAACAGAACAAATTACTTGCCTGCTTAGAAAACTGAAGGTCTGACTAGTAACACTACCTTTGGAATTCTGACTTGCCCTGCTATGTCCACATGTGCTGGTGATTGGCGACCACATTGTGCATTTCCCTGATAACTGTGAACTCTTGTTATAAAATCCTCAAACACAACTGCTTTGTTTGGCTGGCTGAACATCTTGAGGAGTGGCTGCCCTCTGGTGGAAGCTGTCATCCTCACACCCAAATGTTTGTTGGGTTTGTTTTTCTTTTCACTTCTGTTCCACGGCAGAAAGTCAACATGGCTATTTCATTTAGTTTCTCTGGCCACAGCTCCCTGTACAGACCTCTAGGGAGTGGGAAACCACTGACTTTGAACTGAATGCTTTCTTCCTAGATTTCTGTTTCCTGAAGCCGTGTCAACACCTGAAGACATGTATCATTTCCTCTTTGCATTCTTTTTTTCAAACCAGGGTATATCAGGTAAGGTAGAATCTAGGTTTCTTATCAGAAGATTTGCTAACATCTCTTCTAAAATGTGACAAATGGAACTGAATATTTAATCCAACTATAATTTAGACAGGGAAAGCAGAGCTTCGATGTTGCTTCTCAGGCATGTGGGCTTGAAACTCACTATACCCATGTCTCAGGAGCTCTCCCCCACTGTCCGTCCAAATCTGTTCACTCCCACTAATCCCTTGTATTCTTTACTGCTAACTGAACGTTTCTTACCAAAGTCCTCCATGCACCTCAAATTATGTAATATAAAATCAAGCTAATTTCCCCTAAACCTCTTCCTCCTCATTCTGTGTTCAATGCCTTGTATGAAGACACCACAGTTTGCTCAATTCCTAACCTATCAAAAAGATTCTTCCTTGGTTCTCATCATTATCTCCATTTTCAACTGCAGGTCTCTCTCTTAGCAGGTCTGTCACGTCAGCTCCACGGTGATTACCATCTGGCTCTATCACTACTACCCCGATCATGTCTGATATGCACACCTGACAGTGATAGCCACCTACTTGAAATAAATCTCACCATCTGTAAAATAAAATCCAAACTCTTTGGCAAGTCTGTCTGGGTCCTTCATGATCTGCAGGAGCCAGTCTCCCTTCCCAGGCTCCTCGCTTATCTATGAACCATCCCCAATTAAACCACAGCTTGATTACCCTCCATGTATTTACCATTCAGTCCGGTAGAATTTTGCCTACCCAGCTCAAAGGATTACTTTGCTCCGAAAAAGTTATAGGTTTCCTCTAATATATCCAAGCTAATGAGACTGTTTCCTAGAACTGGGACTTCATCCTTGTGGTCAACTAAAATTTTCACATGTGATGTTTTCACCTAAACTAGTATAAAGGCAGACCCCCCCATCCTATACTTGTTGTAGTTGATTTTTTTGCTGGGTGAGGTAGTCACCCAACAACTACCATTAGTCAATATTTGAATTTATCTGGGTTTCAGTTTGAGCATGGTGGTTGTGAGGACAATCTCTGAAGCCAGATGTAGATATTCAAATGCCAATTCTATATTTTACTAGATCTAAGGCATACATACACCTCTAAAACCTTTCTTATAATCTTTAAAATTGAAGTAAGTGAAGAAAATACTTATCAAAATAGTTGCAAAGATTAATTTGGATAATCCCGAAAAAACACTTTGCACAGTGTCTAGTATACAGTAACTTCTCTACAAATGTTAGTCATAAAACAAAAATTGTCATTCATACACCCCATGTCTATATGCATCCTTATTGTGCATACAATTCCACAAGGAAAACAATATGAATAATAAAATGTAAATACCTTGAGGAAAAGTAAATTTCACTGAGAAAGTTTTGATTTTATGATGGTTACCAATTTAGCTTGATTCACTATAGAAACTAAGTGTTGCCTACTTCCCTTCAAAAACAAATCCTTACATATTATCCATTTTAATAAGTAGATACACTAGAAAATTGAACCACTGCTTTATGGGAGCTAACTTCCAGAGAGTTGTATTGCAACTTGACAAGCAAATAATTTGTTTGGATGAAATCCAGTGCTAGAGAAACTAGAAAATTAATATTCCCATGTTGACAAGAAGATACTTCACTGTTTATCTTGCATATGTAGATACTGTAATTTTTTAACTGTAGCAAGAGATCACTTAACAGCTCTGTGCCTCAGTTTCATTACTTATAAAATATTATGGAATCATAACAATAGCTACTGCAGGGAAATGTTTTGAGTATAAAATGTGCCTAATATATTTAAAGTCCTTAAAACCAGTGACTGACCTACAAGATGTTTAAATAAGTGTTAGATACTACTTTTATAAAAAAAACATGATACTAACAAATTGCTTTAGGAAATCCATAGCAGATTAATAGTTAGACATGGAGTAAACAATGTAAATGAATAAATAAAGACATGAAAGAAAATAATAAAATCATTTCCACTTGACCCTATAAGAGCATTTTATTATTACAATTATATTATCGGTACGGTGGCATTAGATGTGGCTATTCAATATATGACCAATAGGATAAGATGTACACAGAGAATGTGAATATTTTGGTGTTTAAACTGTGTACAAAGAGTATTCAAATGCTAATTTGGAACAACTTTGTACTTGTTTTGTCTTGAAAAACACAAAGAATAACTATCAAGGGAAAAATACACATTTGTTCTCCGATCATTTAAGAATGTGTGAAAGCCTACTAAATGTCTAGTACTAGTACAGATTAGTATAATTATAGAAGCCAAATATGTTCAAAGTATATGTTCCCATCAACAGTGGTTAATATTCTTTTCTACAATTAAATCACCTACATGGTAGAATCTATTTATATTTCCCTTTGTACCCTGAAATTACTCCAATTAGCTGATCAGAAGCACTTAGGATGCATGCTAAAAATATTTGTTTCAAGGCCCCACTCAGACCTATTGTATGAGAAATTATCAGGATAAAGCCTACATGATCATGATGGATAAGCTCTTTGATGGGTTGTTGCATTCGGGGACACAAGGCTGGTTCAACGTATGCAAATATATAAATGTAATCCATCACATCAACAGAACCAAAGACAAAAACCACATGATCATCTCAATAGATTCAGAGAAGTCCTTTGACAAAATTCAGCAGCCCTCTATGCCAAAAAATCTTAATAAACTAGGTATCAATGGAACATATCTCAAAATAATAAAAGCTATTTATGACAAACCCACAGCCAATATCATACTGAATGGGCAAAAACTGGAAGCATTCCCTTTGAAAGCTGGTACTAGACAAGGATGCCCTCTCACAATTCCTATTCAACATAGTATTGGAAGTTCTAGCCAGAGCAATCAGGCAAGAAAAAGAAATGAAGGGTACTCAATTAGGAAAAGAGGAAGTCAAATTGTCTCTGTTTGCAGACGATGTGATTGTATATTTAGAAGACCCCATTCTCTCAGCCCAGAATCTCCTTAAGCTGATAGCAACTTCAGCAAAGTCTCAGAATACAAAATCAGTGTGCAGAAATCACAAGAATTCCTATACACAAATAACAGACAGAGAGCCAAATCATGAGTGAACTCCCATTTACAATCGCTACAAAGAGAATAAAACACCTAGGAATACAATTAACAAAGGACATGAAGGACTTCTTCAAGGAGAACTACAAACCACTGCTCCAGGATATAAAAGAAGACACAAACAAATGGAAAAACATTTCATGCTCATGGTTAGGAAGAATCAATAGCATGAAAATGGCCATACTACCCAAATTTATAGATTCAATGCTATACCCATCAAGCTACCATTGACATTCTGCACAGAACTGGGAAAAAAAACAACCTTAAAATTCATATGGAATCAAAAAGTCGCCAAGACAACCCTAAGCAAAAAGAACAAAGCTGGAGGGGTGAAATTACCTGACTTCCAACTATACTACAAGGCTATAGTAATCAAAAGAGCATGGTACTGGTACCAAAACAGAGATATAGACTAATGGAACAGAACAGAGGCCTCTGAAGTAACACCACACATCTACAACCATCTCATCTTTGACAAATTGGACAAAAACAAGCAATGGGGAAAAGGCTCCCTGTTTAATAAATATGTTGGGTAAACTGGCTAGTCATGTGCAGAAAGCCGAAACTGGACCCCTCCCTTACACCTTATACAAAAATTAACTCCTGGTAGATTAAAGATTTAAACATAAGACCTAACATCATAAAAACCCTAGAAGAAAACCTAGGCAACACCATTCAAGACATAGGCATAAGCAAGGACTTCATGACTAAAACATCAAAAGCAATGGCAACAAAAGCCAAAATAGACAAATGGGATCTAATTAAACTTAAGGGCTTCTGCACAGCAAAATAAACTATTGTTAGAGCGAACCAGCAACCAATAGAATGGGAAAAAATTTTTGCAAGCTACTCATCTCACAAAGAGCTAATACCAAAATCTACAAAGAACTTAAACAGATTTACAAGAAAAAAAACAAACAACCCCTTCAAAAAGTGGGAGAAGAATATGAACACTTTCCAAAAGACATTTATGTGGCCAACAAACATGAAAAAATGCTCATCATCACTGCTAATTAGAGAAATGCAAATCAAAACCATATTGAGATACCATCTCACACCAGTTAGAATGGTGATCATTAAACAACCTGGAGACAATAGATGCTGGAGGGGTTGTGGAGAAATAGGAACACTTTTACAGTGTTGGTGGGAGTGTAAATTAGTTCAACCGTTGTGGAAGACAGTGTGGAGATGCCTCAAAGATAAATAGAAATTCCATTTGACCCAGAAATCCCATTACTGGGTATATACCCAAAGGATTATAAATTGTTCCATTATAGAGACACATGCACATGTATGTTCACTGTGGCACTGTTTACAATAGCAAAGACCTGAAACCAACCCAAATGCCCATTGATGATAGACTGGACCAGGAAAATGTAGCACATATACACCATGGAATACCATGCAGCCATAAAAATGGATGAGTTCATGTCCTTTGAAGGAACATGGATAAATCTGGAAACCATCATTCTCAGAACACTGATATAAGAACAGAAAACCAAACACTTCATGTTCTCACTTATAAATGGGTGCTGAACAATGAGAACACATGGACACAAGGAAGGGAACATCACAGACTGGGGTATTTTAGGGGTTGGGGGACCAAGGGAGGGATAGCAGTGGGTGGAAAAATTGGGGAGGGATAACATTAGGAGAAATACCTAATGTAGTTATGGAGGGACGGATGCAGCAAACCACCATGGCATGTGTATACCTATGTAACAGTCTTGCAAGATCTGCACATGTACCCCAGAACTTAAAGTAAAATTAAAAGAAAAAAAAGGAAATTCTCATAATGTCCCCTAAGAATCAGTATGCTCAACTAGCAATGCAGGAGTTTTGATTACCTTTCAATTTGGGAGCAATTACTTGTGTGTCTGGTAAGCTTTTGCACATAATAAGTACTAGGTAGAAAGCAATTTAGAGTTCAGAATAGGAGATTCTTATTTCAACTTTTAGCTGTATTATTTGCCAGGACAGTGACTTTGGACAAGTTACTTAATATCTTTAAAATCATCAATTTCCTCAATTGTAAAATAAAGCTAATCATACCTACCTTATATGGTTACTGTGAAGATTAAATGAAATAAAAATTGAAGTGCAAAGTACAATGTCCGATACATAACATATAGTTTATTAGTGTTAGCCCATTATGAAGGTGATATATTTTCAATAAATGCAGTTGGGATTAGGCTATATAATTACTTAATTAAATGGCCTTTGAAACTGCTCTTAAATATTATTCCCCTTATTCCCAGGAAAAGGAGAGGTGGCATCATTAAACATTTCTGCCTTTTGTCCCCTCTTGTTAATACTAGCATCAATGACATGCTATTCTGTAGATTGCTTGTTGGTAGAGCAGCATTTCTGGAATGGTCTTGTTTGCCCTTGAGCAGACAATAGAAATAGGACATTGGTTTTCTGACAATAATATTTTGGGAGGTGATGCTTTAAAATAAACCTCAAATCAAAGGAATCTGTAGCATTATTGACATAGCACTTGAAAATTTCTCTAAAATTAGAAAAGATTCCCAGAAGAAAGGGAGTAGAGAGTACCAATATGACTTGGAGTTTCTATTCACTCCATGTGGTCTGTTTTTCATTTATTGAGTGATCCTAAGGCACCTTGGGTTACCCTTTTAAAGATGTCCCATGTAGAATGTTTAACATGCAAAAAGACCTAATAAAATGCGAGCTTCTCAGTAATAATGGTGCAGCTCACTTATCAACATCCCATTGTTAAGTTTCCTTTGAAACCTAGAATCCCAGAGAATGTTGACCCTGCCACGTTTTACAGAAGGAGGCAGTTTATATAATGAAATCTGCTGTTTTATATTCACACTAGATAAAACCATCAATTAAGGTATCAACTGAAGTGTCCATACAGACTCCTTATCGTGAAACATTAGCATTTTTGAGATCATTAAGTTTCTGGTTTTATCATTGTGTAGTTAAATTAAAATAAAAACCAGATATAATCTCATCTTTGAATTTAGTATTGAAGGGGGAAAATAACTATAAGCAACCTGTAACCTTCCAAAATGAGCAGAGTCAGAAATCTATATCAGATTCAAAGAGGTTGGTCATGGAGCTGTGAGGAAGCAGGACCATTGCTCTTAGGAGCCTGGGTTTTGGGGGTTGAGTTTTAATTCAGTCTGAAGTACTTGCTACCTATGTGACTTTGAGCGAATCACTTAGCGTATCTGAATATCAAATTCTTTTTTGTCTGTCAAATAAAATATATGTCACACGATTATTATACAGATTAAATCATATAAAATAGTTATTACTTTTCAATAGTGTCTGACACAAAATAAGTATGCAATAAACAGTAGCTATTATTTGTCCAAATCAGATTTCAACATAGAGAATAATCCTTATAAACATAAGTGGAGAATGTACCTCCCTAAACAAATACCAAGCACCCTGTTATTTTAGGTAGCCATAGGAAGAATTGTTATTGTGTATTCACATTTTGTAGAAGTAAGTTACTATTCGATTGCAATTGATAATTCAGATGGACAGTATATTTCTGCAAAAAGAAGTATTTGCTGACATACTATTAAGCTTCTGCTGTATGTCAGGTACAGTCCTTGGCACAGTGTGTGATGATACAACCTTAGCTCTAGTTCTTATGGAGTCTGAATCCAGTGGGAAAGACAGATTATGGGAATTAAACTAACACAAATGTTAAAATTATAAATGGTGTGTTTCTTTGACTCTTCATTTACTAGAATCTAGATATTCTGAGGTCCAAAATTCCATGACTTGATTAACCTTGATCCCACGTCTTTCTTACAGAAATCTAGGTTCTGGATTATGGACCTCATCACATTCTTACTACAGTAAGATTAAATGTAATTATTTATATAAATATAATATTCAATTTTCAAAACTTAATGAATTGTTAGTGCTTCAGTATATTGAATGTAAAATTATTCATTGGGTCCAAGTATACAATATATAATCTCTTAACCCAAAAGCCATATTTTCTCAGAAATATAGTCAAATAAATATGAGAGAAGGAATCTTAATCATGTTCTCATCACAATCTGTTGCCTCATTTCTCTTTAGAATAACAACAATAGCAACATGACTGCCTCACAATTTTCTGACTACATTTATTTTGTAGGAGAAATTTTGTAGAATAACTATGATTTGAAAAGTACTCTTAACAGTAGAGAATTGTGATTGTGTAAAAGAGATCCTTATGTTAGATTGCAGGTAGTCATGAAACATTTTTCCGAGAAAATGATATTTAAACCAACCCCTAAAGAATTAATAGGAATAATTTTGACTTACAGTGAAGTAAGGAGTATTGTACACACAATGCAGCCTAATGGTGAGTGTATTAAATAAACATATGTTCCATGCTTTTTGAGAATATTTAGGGTAAGAAATGTGATAGGAAATAAGATTGGTGGAGTTTGCAGAGACTAGATTATGTAATATTTGGAAGTCTAGGTATTTTGGACTCAATCTCAGGTACAAAAAGTTGTCGGAGAATGTGACACGTGTCAGATCACACAGTATAAGCAAGTGTCTGCTGTAATAACAAATGAATCCCAAAGTGGTTGTAAAAACAATGTTTTTTGGTTTTTAAAAAACAAAAATTGTGGGGGTTTTTTTTGCTCATATTAAATGTCTATTATGGCACCATTGGGCCTTTACTCCATATCTAGTAGAGGAAAGCAGAAAATATTTGAACAATGATAAGATATACCACAGAGCAAAAGAATGAGAAGATTCAGCTTGTATTTTTAAAAGATTAGCAACCTGAGGATAAAGAAGAAAATAAAGAACACAAAATCAGATGTGGAAAAATCAACTAGGAGTTTGTTGTAGGATTAAAGGAAATAGAAAATGGTGACTTTACCTAAGGTCCAGCTGAGGGAAAGAACAAGCTGCATAGATTCCCAATGTACTTTTTCAGCAGAGTAGACAGGATGGCTTTGTTCTACACTGCAGACCAGGGACACATAGTAACGCTCAGTCTGTTAGACACATAGTTAGCTCAGTCTGTTAGAACTTGATGATATTTGCCATTTAAAATGCACAGAAGAAAAAAAATAAAATTAGGACCAAACACAAGAATTACGCTAGTAGAAATGGTCACCAGTGTGCCCTGTGAGTGATCAGACATGTTCTGCCTTCCCTGCTGTATTAGTCTGTTCTCATGTTACTAATAAAGACATACCAGAGACTGGATAATTTATAAAGGAAAGACTTCTGATTGACTCACAGTTCCACATGGCCGGGAATCCTCACAACATGGTGGAAGGTGATGAGGAACAGTCACATCTTACATGTCAGCAGGCAGGAGAGCTTGTGCACCGGAACTCCCATTTATAAAACCATCAGATCTTGTGAGACTTATTCACTACCATGAGAACAGTATGGATGAAACCGTACCCATGATTCAATTATCTCCACCTGTCCCCACCCTTGACACATGGGGATCATTACAATTCAAGATGAGATTTGGGTGGCACACAGCCAAACCATGTCACCTGCTGACGTAATAATGGAAGAGCATAGTGCTGGAACCAAGGATGCCAGAAGACAGCTAGAATTACTCATCAGTTCATTCAGCTTTTAAATTAGGGTAATAATACCTACTGTTCTTAACTCAGAGGTTTAAAATGTATAAGATGATATACGGATATAAATAGAATAGAATATTTGTTTCCTACTAACCTCTTCAAATAATAAATGACAGAATTATGAGAAGGGAATGTGTGTAAGGAGAAGGAGCATTGCACCTGACATCAGAAGATTCTGATTTAATATAGGTTATGACTTTTAACTATTTATCTTAGGTTTTAAAAAATGTTCCTTAAAATAAAAATGTGACCTTAGAAAAAGTATCCAATTTTTCAGGGCACCAATATAATCATCATTAAAGGGAAAATACTAATTACTTACATTCTCTTGTGAGAATTAAATGAAATAATTACTCATAGCCCTGAGTTCAGTGTTAGTTGACTCTGACTGGTAGGGAGCTGTCAAATTATATCATTTTATAATTAAACTTTTTATTTTGAGATCATTGTAGATGCACATATATTTGTAAGAAATAATACAGAGAAATTTGATTTAGCCAGTTTCTTTCAATAGTAACATCTTGCAATATTATGGTAAAATATAACAACCAAGATATTTACATCGATTTCAGTGAAGACACAGAATATTTCCAACAAAGCTCTTTCGTGTTGTTCTTTTATAAACACACTTGCTTCCCTCTTGCCCCCAACCTTTCCTTAACTTCTGGCAATTATTAATCTTTTTTTGTTGTTATAAATGTGTCATTTCAATAATTCGATATAAATAAAATCATATCTTATGTGACATTTTTGGGTTGGCTTTTTACATTCAGGATAATTCTTTGAAGATCCATTCAGATTGTTGTGCATAATAATAACACATTCCTTTTTCTTGCTGAGTAGTGTTCCATGCTAGATATATGTCATAGTTTATTTAAACTTTCAACTATTGAAGAACATCAGAGTTATGTCTTTTTTGGAGATACTATGAATAAAGTTGTTATAAATACTCATGCATATGTTTTCATGTTAACATACTTTTATATATGTGAGATAAATTCCTAAAGGTACAAATAATGGGGCATATGGTAGTTGCACACTTTTTTAAAAAATAAGTTATCAATGTTTTTTCCAGAATGCCTGTGTAACTTTACATTCTCATTAGCAATATAGGTGTGATCGAGTTAGTCCATGTCTTTGCCAGCATTTGATAGTTTACTTTTTTTTAGGCCATTCTGAGAAATGTATAGTAATATCTCATTGTGGTTTTAATTTGCATTTCCCTAATGGCTAATGTATTAAACATATTTTATAAGCCTATTTGTCATCTATATATTCTTTTTGAGAAGTTATTTCTTTGTGTTTTTTGATCATTCCATAATTGGATTTTTGCTATTAAATTTTATGAGTCCTTTATATAGTCTTACCTTAGTAATTTGTTGGATATATGGTGGTTTGTAAATATTTTCTTTCATGCTGTAGCTTATCTAGTTATCCTTTTAATGAGGTTCTACATGGATCAAAAGTTGTCTGTTTATTTATTATTATTATTTTTGAGACAGAGTCTCATTCTGTCACTCAGGCTGGAGTGAAGTGGCGAGATCTCGGCTTACTGCAACCTCCACCTGCCAGGCTCAAGTGATTCTCCTGCCTCAGCCTTCCAAATAGCAGGGATTACAGGCACTCGCCAACATGCCCAGCTAACTTTTGTTTTTTTAGTAGATATGGTGTTTCACCATCTTGGCCAGGCTGGTCTCAAGCTCCTGACCTCAAGTGATCACCTGCCTTGGCCTCCCAAAGTGCTGGAATTACCAGCGTGAGCCACCACACCCAGCCTTTTTTTTTTTTTTTTTTGATAGAGTTCTATTAATCAGTTTTTTCTCTTATGAAACATACTGCTGTTTTCAAGTTTAAGAACTGTTCACTAAGTCTAGATCCCCTAGACATTATTCTATTTTTGTCTATGTGTTTTATAGTTTTATGTTTAAGTACATGATCCAATTTAAAGTTTGTTGTAATGGGTGTCAAATTGCTCTAGCACTATTTTTTGAGAACACTATATTTCTTCTATTCAATTGCTTTTTCACTTTTTAAAGAAATAAGTTGGGCAGAATTTTGTAGATCAATTTCTGAGTTCTCTATTCTGTTACTTTGGTCTATGTCTACTCCTCTCTAGAAGCCATGAATAATCCATTTGCAAGAAATTGGTATTACTACTATATTAATTATTCTAATCCATGAATACACTATGCCTCTTTATTTAGGTCATCTTTGATTTATTTTGCAGCATTTTGTAGTTTTCAGCATGTGTGGCATACTTTTTGTTAAAAACATACTTATATAATTTTATAAACAACTTTAATCTTAATGTTCATGTGTTTTTTGCTAGTATATGGAAATAAAATTATTTTTGTATGTTGACTTAGTATTCAGCAAACTTATGGAAGTCTTTTATTAGTTTTAGGCATTTTTATTGTCAATTTATTGGGATTTTCTATGCAGATAGGATGTAATCTACTAATAGGAATAGTTTTGTTTCTTTATTTCTGATCTTTGTCTTTTATAATTTTCTTGACTACTACACTGGCTAGACCATACAATACTGTATTGAATAAAAGTGGTGAGAGCAGACATCTCTGTAGCACAAGACGGTTTGTGAAGACCATCACCCTGCCCTGGCTGGAGATGTGACCTGCTGGTGATGGGTCACTGACACCTGCTATTTAAGCTAATCTTGCTCTGTCTCTTCTCTATGTGGATAAAATATTGTTCCATCCAGTGCCTATAGGAGTATGTCTTTCTTTTTATCTTAGTTTGGACTGCTGTAACAAACTATTGCATGGCTAAAAAGACAGATATTTATTTCTCATTGTTCTGGAACCTGGAAGTCCAAGGTCAGAGTACCAGCATGGTCAGATTCCCGGTTCACAAAAAGTCACCTTCTCACTGTATCCTCATATGGTGGGTGAGGAGGGTATTGAAAAAAAGGGAGCTTTGGTCCCTTCATCTACTCACAGGAGTACTAATCTCATCTTGGAGGCCCCACCCTCACATGTAAAGGTCCTACTTCCAAATGCCATTACTTTGGGATTAGGGCTTCAACAAATGAATTTGCTGAGAACAAAAACATTCCCTCAATAGCAGTTGATGACTCCAATACCTGCAAACTGTCCCATGGATCGACATTGTGGGACTACTGCTTCTGGTGGTAGGAAACAGGTGTCACTTGCTCAACAATTTTATATAATGTTCAGATGTTTTAGTTATACCTAGTAGAAGTAGGAACAAATGTACCTCCTTCAGCTTAGAAGCAGAAGTCCATATTTTATCAACATTTCTACTCAATGCATTTTTCTTTAGAATAAACATTTTTGAGAATAAATGTGTTATTTTACATTTAAGTACAGATAATATTTACCTCATGGCAGATCTGGTTCCATGTCACTCAGATTTGTATTTATAATTCTTACCAACCACGTTTCAATGATAGAAAGCATTTTATTGTAATGTGTCACCTAGATTTCTACTTTTATTTCAGAATATTCAAGAACAAAGAATGTTACTTAAAGTAGTTTGTTGAAGAAAGAAAGAAAGAAGCAAAGAAACAAACAAAGAAACAAAGAAAGAAAAAAGAGAACTATAGGAGATCTATTCAAACACTGACTTGAAGCTAATGGTATTAGTATATCCTGGCTGTAAAGTACCAGAACCATTTGGTCAAACCCACGGATTAAAATGTGAATGCATCATGCAGTGTTCTATGAATCAGCTATGTCATGAGTCCGGGACTGCTTTAGTGACAAACATTCATTTGATGCCAGTGTTGTAGCTGCCCTAATTTCAAAGCAGTTGATGGCTTCCCCAGTTAAGTGCCATTATCACAAAATGATGCAACACTTATCACAGCAGCTGCTGCTAACATTCTCCTTCTCTCACATATGTGAATTCCAGGTGATAAATATCTGATTGTTTGCAGTGAGCAGTGGTTGAAATATTATGACAGAAAACATATCTGGTTTCTCCTTCACTGGTGAGAAGTCTCCCCAAATGAAACATAAGTGAAGGTATGATGAGGAATTCCGGTTTCGATACAAGGAGTATTTAATTCTTTTTTGTATGCAGCCATTAAGCCCTACTCACAGTTATATGCTAAACATTTAAACATTGTTAAACCCAAAGCCCTTTTGCGAGATTAAGTGTTGTTTCTCAAAACTGCAGCTCTCATAGTGTGATCTGCAGTCCAGCAGCATGAGTATCACCAGTGAGTTTACAGAAATGCAAGTGACCACACTCCATGCCAGACCTCCTAAACCAGATGTTCTGGAGGTGAGTGAGTGCACAGCAATCTAGGCTTAATAAATCCTCTAGGAAATTCTGATGCAGGTGCAAGTGTGAGAATCATTGCCATGTCAGCACAGCAAGAAACAACAGTTGCCCTGCTAGAGAAATCTCACAATTTGAAAACTTTTCACTTTTATGACTACCCAGCTTTGTCTAAATTTAGAATGAGAAAAGTCAGTAAACCTGCAGCTGGCTCCTAATTTCAGCTAGATACCAACTCATTACAAATCTAGCACCTCTCCACAGAGAAGCTCTAATCCTTGGGCAAACACCATATCCTCCTTCTTTATTAATTGCTGCTGAAGAAGTGGATGGCTGATGCTCTTTTCATTGCATCATTGGTGATAAAGCCTGGTTATCATGACATTCCCAAGTATAAGAGCCATGAATTAAGTTTGGGGTTTCTAGATTCAATGTCCTTTTTAGCTGAATCAACAACAGTTTTAAGTATGCTCTTTATCTAAACCAAAGCACTTAATCAGAGAAGCATACTATCACTATCTTGAATTGACCTTAGTACCAGTCTACTGGGAAAAAAAAAAGGGGGGGACACAAAACAAGAACAATAAAATAAAAACGCAACTCCAAAGAGATTGCACCTTCATTAACTAATATCTATGAAATAGGCCCTTTACATATATATCGTCATTTAAATTCACATGACCATAAGGGAAGATAAGATTTCTTCTCAATAATTTATGAATTAGAATGCAGATTCAAAGTGTTATATAATTCACCTGAGGTCAATAGCTAGGAAATAGCACAGGGCAATTCAAAGCCAGGTCTGTCAGGCTCCCAACTCTATTGCTCTGTATGATATGACATTGCTCTTTCTAAGTACATGGCCTTCATTGATGAAGCTCTCAAGTGAACTGAAATAATTGAAGATTCAATGGCTTGCATAAACTATTTCCTTCTCATCATCCAATTATCTATTTAAAGGACATCTTGTATGCTCTCCAAATCCCGCTCTTTCCGTAAGGTACCCTTTAATTTGCATTTTCTTGTGAAGCCTGCATCTATGCCATTGCAGTGATTATTTACTCTTCTTAACACAGATAGTAAGTAGTGTGTTTCCTTTCCTTTGTAATTTAATTATATGCATGTCCCAAATAGATATTTAATCTTTTAAAATTTGTTTTCACTGTATAACAAAATGCTTGAGGTCAAGAGCTATGTATTTGATTTATTTCCCTGGCAACTCCTTCAGTCTCCAGTACCATGTCATGGAAAGAAATCGAGGATGTAGAACTAGAAATATCATTTGGCCCAGCAATCCTATTACTGGGTATATATCCAAAGGATTATAAATCATTCTACTATAAAGACACATAAACATATATGTTTATTGTGGCACTGTTCACTATAGAAAAGACTTGGAACCAACCCAAATGCCCATCAAAGGTAGGCTATATATAGAAAATGTGGCACATATACACCATGGAATACTATGCAGCCATAAAATAGAATGAGTTCATGTCCTTTTCAGGGACATGGATGAAACTGGAAACCATCATTCTCAGCAAAGTAACACAAGAACAGATAACCAATCACCAAATGTTCTTACTCATAAGTGGGAGTTAAACAATGAGAACACATCGCACACTGGGGCCTGTTGGTGGGTAGGGGGTTAGGGGAGGGATAGCATTAGGAGAAATACCCAATGTAGATAACAAGTTGATGGGGTGCAGCAAGCCACCATGGCACATGTATACCTATGTAACAAACCTGCATGTCTTGCACAAGTATCCCAGAACTTAAAGTATAATAATACAAAAAAAGAATATGTTTGTATAGGTTTCAGTATTCTACAGTACAGTGTCTGATAAAGCTTTGTGAAGAATTTATTGACCAAAGGAATCCTAAGAGTGCAAAGGTCAAAAGGCATTATTTCTGTGTATAAGGAGTCACAGTTCAATACAAAGAATCATGGAAGAAAACTTCCCAGGGCAGTGGTACATTGATGTACTGGCCATAGGGCCATTAGAGGTGTGAGAAAAGCTAGGTCTTATGCAACAGTTAGAAAAGTCTTATACAAACTAGACCTTGAGATACAACTAGAAAAATAAGAAAACTTTGTTGATACAACATGAAAAATAAAATTACAGGCGGAATACATCTCATCTTCAATATGTGTAAAGATAGAGGATGGTTTTGGGGATCATATGGACTCCAGTACTACTAAAAAATAAGAAGTGAAGGTACAATCAGTTGAATAGCATTCTCAAAAAAGATATGCCCAAGTCTAACCACTGTACTATGAGTGTGACCTGATTAAGAAATATGGCCTTTGCACATATAATTAAGGTTCTCAAGATGCAATCATTCTAGATTTTGGATGGGTCTTAAATCCAATGACTGGTGTCCTTATAAGAGAAAAAAGGAAAGATTTGACAAACAGAAGAAGAAAAAAGGAAAGCCAAGTGAAGTCAGAGTCAGAGATTGGAGTTATGCAGCTTCAAGCAGAGGAAAGCTAAGGTTGCTGGAAGTCATCAGAAGCCAGGAGAAAGGCATGGGCTGAACTCTTCTTCAGAGCTTCCAGAGTAAATCACCTTCATTTTGAACTTCTGGCCAGTAAGAGAATTAATTGATGTTTTTTGATGCCACCACATTAATAGTAATATGTTATGGTGGCCATAGGAAACCAACACAGAAGGAAATTAAGAAACACAGTGATGGGACACACACCTAGACAGGTAGCTAGGCTTCAGATCAAAAAGATTTGGGGATGTTATATGCTCAGCAGCTTGGACATTTTCTGGCATGCTATAGAAACCACTGAAGAATTTTAAGAAGGAGATTAAATTTGAGTGTTAGAAAGTGGTATAGTTTGGCTGTGTCCCCATCCAAATCTTGAATTTTAGTTCCCATAATCCCTGCATGTAGTGGGAGGGACCTAGTGGAAGGTAACTGAATTACGGGGGTGGTTACCCCCATGCTATTCTCGTGATAGTGAGTTCTCACGAGGTCTGATGGTTTTATAAGGGGCTTTTACCCCTTTGCTTGGCACTTCTCCTTCCTGCCACTATGTAAAGAAGGACATGTTTGCTTCCCCTTCTGCCATGCTTGTAAGTTCCTGAGGCCTCTGCAGCCATGCTGAACTGTGAGTCAAACCTCTTTCCTTTATAAATTACCCAGTCTTGGGTATGTCTATTAGCATAATGTGAACACACTAATACGGAAAAACTATTCTGTTGGTAGGATAGAAATAAAAGATAGAAGGACTGATAAAGAAGCTTTCTTAATAGTTCAACTGAGAAACATCTAAACAAGTTCAGTGGTTGCAAGGACAGAAAACAGGGAAAGGATGTGAGAAGTAAATAAATAGTAAAATGGACAGATCTTGGGCTTGATTGGATATGAAATTAAATAAGGCAGGAAAAACTTAAATTTGTATTATGTGTACTATTTTGTAACTATTATATGTACTATTTTTAAGCCAATATGCTCAATTAGTAATTTGATTGTGCACACAAATGAAAGACTTAAAACGTGTGCACAAAATCATTTAATAACTGAATAATATACCATCACAGAAATTAGCCATGATTCATATAACCAATCGTGTTTTAGTCCATTTCCAAATATTTCTATCTTATAAATAAATGTCTACCAGCCAGGTATAAGAGTGGCTGTTACTTTCTTCTCTCCCAGAGAACTGACATTCTTCAAAGATTATATTCCTAATAGGCAAGACACTGCAGCAAGTTGCTGTTTAATTTACATTTCTCAAATTATAGTGACACCGAACATTTTAGCATGATCTTTTCACCAGCCTTCAGCACATCTTTCTTTCTGGCATGTCTGATTGTGTCCTGTGCCTATTTTGCTATTGGGTCTTTTTTCCATTGATTCTTAAGAAATTTATTACATATTAAGTATCATATTTTTATCAATAATTCTTGCAAATATTTATCTAACATTTTTATTTGTTTACTTTTATGCTCTCTGGATTCACAAAAGTATTATTTTTTGTTATTAAATCTATCAATATTTTGCTTTATGAATGGTGTCTTTTGTATCATGTTTAATATTCTTTGCTCTAAAACTTTTTAAATATTTAGCTATATTTTCTTCTAGCACTTTTTTAGGTAAAATTTTTTTAATGGATTTAATCCATTTTGAATGTATTTGAGAAAAATTGTGAATCAGGGATCTACCATCACTACTTTTGTCATATACCTAGCTACTGAGTTAATGCTATATTGGAAGTCAAAACAGGTTTGAATAATGCCTAAAATTATCACCAAGAAGTAAGCTAGTCTACAAACTGTGAAAATAGTTCTCTGATTATTTAGGAGTAAGATAGAATGGTTGTAGATGAAAGCCTGACTCAAGTGAGTTTTCAACAGAATAGGTAGGAAGGTTTGGAGACAAAAAAATGTAAATTATTTTGAAGAGGTTTCGTGTAAACTGCAGCAAGTAAATGTAGTCGCAGCTGGAAGAAGCACCGTTAAGAATTTATGACATCTTTAGCATAATTTATCAAATAGTCCTCTGTTTTTCAGAGCATAGGACAAATGATTGATTCCAAATGAGAGGTATGGATACACATTGGAAGACAATAGCTCCTGCCATCCGCTGTAGTCTCTCTTCCTCTCCAAGATCCCATAGTAAAGGCTGTAAATGGAAATAAATAGATGTACAACAGTGCTAAAAATATATAACTATGCCATTTTCAGGTCAGATATTTTGAAAAACTTCTGGAGATAAAATGCAAATTCATTGATAAGCAAAGCAGAGATTACTACTGCATCACAGAAGTGATGTTCTTCACAGGGTAACTATAAGCAAATTGCCCACAAGTGGCTCAAAGCAGAAGATCACTCAGGGGTTGTGAATCAGGTGAATAAGATTACATACATATATGGTTGGTGTCCCTAACCCCATTCACTATTCATTTTGGGTAATCTATATAAGGAGCTCTGTAAAATGAAATGGATAACTGGAATGAAGAAAGACAAAGGGCAGAATCTGAGATAGAGCTGAGCTTCCGTACATGTTTACCTGACAATAGGTTTACTAGACAAAAATACAAAAAATGCAGGATATGTAAACTGCAGATATACAAAAATAATTTAAATATTTCCCAAATATTACTTGAGACACATTCATTCTAAAATATTATATATTTGAAATTCACACATAACTAGGTATCTTACATTTTTATTTGCTAAACCCCAAAACCCAACATATATGGAGATCCCATCCCCTCACCTTAGAGGAAAGCCTGTTTGATGACAAAAATCTGAATTTACCAGAAACCTCACCTAGCCCTCATACTCATAGGTGAGGAGCTATCATCAAGAAATTTATCCAGTGCAAAGAAAACCCTCACCAGCCACTGGTCAGCTAGTCATTCCTCAATAAATGCAAATAGCCAAACAAGAACTGCCAACATTTGAGGAAAGGCAAAATAGAAAGGCCATAATGAGAAACAAAACAAGACCAGGCCTTGGTAGTATGGGCAGCAGAAGAAAAAGTAAAAACAAGTTCTAGTTAATATCCTCCCAGATATATTAAAGAAGAGTCCACCAATAAATCAATGAGATGATGTGAAATAGGCAGTCATAAAACAGGAAAAGATACATAGAAATCAAAATCTTAATTGATAAAAAAGTTGTTATTTTAATAATAAATGGCTATGGTGGAATACAGCATTAGGAATTCATAAGTTCAAGTTGAGAAACTATTCTAAATATAGCCAAAAAAAAAAAAAAAAAGAAAGAAAGAAGGAAAGATGAGTTTTAAGACATAGAGACACAGAAGCTCAATCCAGAAAATCTATTGTTCATCAAATAAAAGAAATGAAGAGGCAATAAAATGAAAGAGGAAAGTGGCTATGGATGTAGATCCCAATGGTGTAAAATCAGAATGATAGGCACTATCTCAGCAGCAGCAGAGAAGTGACAACAAACTTTACTTGCCTTCTGGAAAAAGTGATTGTTTATTGGACCATGAGGAGAAATAGATGTGGAAAAAAAGGAAAAGCTAAATAAATTGATCTAGTTATTTCTAAAGATTTCCAAATTAAAAACTTAAATATTATTTATCAAATAAGGCAGCAGTAAATATGGAAGATTAAAAACTAATAAATGGGCCAGGCGCAGTGGCTCACGCCTGTAGTCCAGCACTTTGGGAGGCTGAGGCGAACGGACCATGAGGTCAAGAGTTTGACACTAGCCTGGCCAATAGGGTAAAACTCCATCTCTACTAAAAATACAAAAATTAGCTGGGCTAGGTGGTGCACACCTGTAGTCCCAACTACTCGGGCGTCTGAGGTAGAATCAAACTCGGTAGGCAGAGGTTGCAGTGAGCCGAGATTGTGCCACTGCAATCTAGGCTGGTTGACTGAGGGAGACTCCGTCTCAAAACAAAACAAAACAAAACAAAACAAAACAAAACAAAAAACCTAATAAATGAAAAAATCATAAATTGACTAAGAATTATCCTTTTTAGTCTATAAAAGTAGCATAAATTTTGCTGTTTATTAATGTTTCATACAATAGCTGAGAATGGTTAGGATGATTGAATTTTGGTGTTAATTTGGAAGAAGTCTCTTTAGTGAATTTTGCATTAAGTAATTAACTAAATGTAGAATATATGTATTTTATTTATTTATATATGATATATATATAATATATAATATATATTTATTAATATGCATTTATATATAAATAAATCTATGTATTTATTATTGTAGAATATATGTATTCTAAAATTTCCCTTGATATACATAATTGCTTTACTCTAACACTGTTCTTCAATTTTTGTATCTATGCCTTGATTTTGTAAGTACATTTAAAGATATATATGACTAATTAAGAGACAATGCATTCATCACTAACACCATAATAAAATGTCAAGGGGTAAAAACTGAGGAAAGGCCACTAACTTGTTAACTAGAGCAAACTCTCAATTTCAGTGGACAAAACATAAATCCTTTTGATGTTGGCATATTAGTAACTTCTTTTAGAAGACAAAAATATGCCTATTTTGAAAGCACACTAACAATATGAACTCGTCCCTGTAGGTATCAAAATATATTGATACAGAGAAAGGTTCCTAGATAATTTACCAATGACAAAATCATGAAGAAATAGTTTTGCTTTTCATCATGTCTGTGATATGTATATATCCTCCTTTGAATATATACATACTCTCTTTTGGTGACATTATAGCTCTTGAGCAAAATGGAAAATAACTGCTGTTGGGTGGGAAAATACTATTTAATATAAAAACCTATTAAATATATTATAATTCCATATCAATATGTTGCAATTTTTACAGAAAATCTATTTACAGAACATGAAGATGGTTAAAGAATAAATATTTGGGTGTTATTAGGTACATTTCTTAAAGTATCATAATAATTTGGGTTTAATTTAAAAATGAAGAATGAAGACAATTACACTTTTTCCCTATCATTTTCTCTACTGCAACATACATGCTAAAGAGGGCACAGATTGTTGTCTTCTTTCATTTACTGCTGTTAATCAGGAAGATAGAATAGTACCAGGACATAGTAAGTTACTCGATAAATATTTGTTGACTGAATAAATGAGTCAATGAATGAATGAATAGCTATTTAAAGACATTTGTTTTGTTAATATACTCAAAGAAAATTACTACCTTCAATTATTCAGTAAGCTACAGCCATACTTGATGAGCCCACAAATGGCTCCATTCAGTGGCTCTATTAGTTAACTAGTTGATGTCTCTGAATCTTTTATTGGTTTTTGTTAACAGTATTTAATGTCTATTTCTCTTTCTTACTGAAAAGCGAGGTCTTAGATAAATATCTAAGTTTGTTGCCAGGGACTTCTCTTTCAGGATAATAGGATACAGTTTGCCAAACGTCTTCTAGCTGTAAAAGTAGAAACAGGCACAGTCTAGAGAAAAGTTAGGTGAGTTAAACATGTTTGATTTTTTTTTCTGACATTATAAGTAGCTTATTTTGTTAACAGGTTAATGGATGGTAAGCTATTCAGATCCAGAGCCCCATTCTGCAGCACTTGGCATTATCAGCTATTGATACTCAGAGAAAAGATGGGGGAGGTATGTGGTATTAGTGGCATATTGTGCATTTTATCTCTTTTTTAAACAAAAAAGTAATAGTTATTCTTTGTAAAATATAGAGAATTAGAAATAAAAATATAAATGTTACATCAAGTATTCCTTTCATCATATATTAACTATTTTGAATATATAATGCTTCCAAGCTATTTTTCCTTGAAAACTGTTATTGAAAAATGTTATTTTTTTTCTAGCCAAGGAACTGCTACAGACAGTTCTTTGATACTTCTTCAGGGTAGAATTTTATGAGTTCTCATGTAATATTGCCTCGTTCTATTAACTCAATCTCTTACAGAGTAGAATCATATCTGTGAATTGTGTTATTTATACAAACACAGGGGATGCATTTTTATCTAAATTATTAAACCATAAAAGAGGGACATGAGGTTTTTCTTTCAGGCTAACACAACTTCCTTTGTCTCTCAGTCTTTCTCTTTGCAAATGTTTTATGGGTATTTAGGATAGGCTAAAAACCCCTGGGAAAACCCCATTTCTTTTGCCCTAGTTCTGTATTGTCTTATTATTTTTTTCTTACAATACACAAAATTTCAGGTTGATAGTCTTCGGTATCAAAGAATAAAGTGTATATTTTGGGGTATGAACCTGCTTTATTTTCACAACGGTTTTTAGAAACCTAATTTTATCTTTAAACCAAATTCACAAATTTAAAGGGGAAAAGAATGAGAGATGAAAACTGCAAATGTTATATCCTTTAGATTACATCATAGCACAATTCTAATTTATTGCTTTGAAAATAGTGACATCTAGTGGTTATAAGGTATTAATGCCATGGGTACCTTTGTGTCAAAATTCAAGGGCAATTGCAAGAAAAGTCTAATTGTTATCAACACAGAAAATCAAGAGGATTTTTATAGTAACTGAAATGTCCTCAGCCACTTTCAGACATCTATTCATCTGCCAATTACATTCCAGACAGAATGTGACTATAAATTTGAAAGCCAAATACATTGCAGAATAAGAAGAAATGTTATCAGTTTTCCCTTGGGGGAGGTTATGCAATTATAGATTCTAAGGCTGGTTAGCAGAAACATACCCTGTGTGTATTATAGAACAGATTACTTTTAACATTTTCTTCCCATATCAACATAAAGTGTTTGTCAATCATAAATATTTTTCCTATATTTATTTGTTTTTCATTTGACTCTCAATGTATTTGTGTAACACATATATCCATTATGAATTAAAGCAATCACATGAACTCTTAAAGGAGTAATGACTATTTAGCTCATATTATTATTCGTTAAACCTACCATATGGAACAAGACAATAGTCTTCCTTTTTCCAGAGTTTTCCTTTTAGCAGTTTTAGTTACATTACAGTAAGATATTTTGAGAGAGACCACATGCATATAACTTTTATTATAGTAAATTTTTATAACTGTTCTATGTTATTAGTTCTTATTGATAATCTCTTACTGTGCCTAATTTTAAATTAAACTATATCATAGATGTGTACATAAAGGAAAAAAAAACAGTATATATAGGGTTCAGTACTAAACACAGTTACAGACATCTGCTGGCGGTCTTGGAAAACATCCACCATGGATGAAGGCAGGGGTTACTGTAATATTTTGACACTTTGCAGTCTACAGATTATTTACAATTTTTTAATTTATCATTATATATTAGCATTACTCTCATTTTATAGAGAAGTAAAGAAAATATTTAAATATTTAACTAAGTAAGCTAAGCCATCAAGAGCAACCTGAATAAGAGAGCCAATGAAACCTAGTAAATGGACCATCTTCCAACTAACCCTTCACCCTTCCCTATTGACATTCCACTGCAAAGTAACAAATGATGCAATGCTGCCTCCCTGCATCAAAAGACAACCCAGGTTTAGATGGAATAAGAGTAGTGGGAATTATAGTGGTATTACTATAATCACTCTCAATTATGAAATGTCTACTATTTGGCAAACTCTAGGAAATTATTATCCTCAGTAATAGAACTAGAAGCAGCATCTGCGATACAGGAAGGTCTAACCCACCTAAGGTCATAAGGCTAGTACTCCTGGGATAATAGCAATAGTGCAGATTAGTAAACATACTTTATTCTCCATTTGTCGGCATATGTAACAAATACATATAATGTAAACCAAGACTTTTAAAATAGAAGTTGTTTGTATATTTGTTTAGTTCTAGTTAGGCAATTTTAGATTTTAGGAAGTATTTTATTTTGATTTGATGTGTTTAATGTTGTGTTTTAGAAATAGGATCTACTGAAAAGAGGACTAGAATTGGAATTAGAAAACTCAGATCTTATCCAAATGTAGTATCTCCCTAGGGAACTGTTTGTTCTTGGAAAATTAATTTAATTTAGCTAAGTTTGTATTTCCTCAGCTGTAATTTCAAAAAAATAATCATTTTAAACTCTCTATAAACCACCATGGAATAAATAAACTGATATATTTGAAAGCATTTTGGCAATGTCAAAGCACTGTACTAGTTGAAAGTATTGTTATAGTAATGATAGACTCTTAACAGTAACTGGACTGGTTATCTTTTCTGAAGGGAGGCCAAAAGATGAGCTGAATAAAATAAGCTTAATGTGAATCTTTCAAATTGCTATTGTAGAATCCTAAAGACCAAATTTTGTTATGAAAGTAAGAAAGAGAAAATTTCTAGAATTCAAAAAGTTCAATACAAATAGATAGACAGACATAGATATTAGTGTTTACATTATGTCCGTGGACCAGAGTATCAGACTGACCTAGCTAATAGAAAATAGGCAATGTGGGCTAGACAGGGTGGCTCACATCATAATCCTAGCACTTTGTTTTTCCAGTTTTTGTCCTTACTCATAATTCAAACCATCTGCCAGCCTAAATTTTCATGGCCATAGGACTGACAAGGACCCCATCTTTAGCTGAACTAAGGAAAAGTCCTGCAACAGCATGAATATATTTTGCATTGTGAGAAGGATATGACATCAATTATCCTATACCAAAACCTGACAAAGGCACAACAAAAAAGAGAAACTATAGGCAAATATCTCAGATGAATGTTGATGCAAAAATCCTCAACAAAATACAAATACACTGAATTCAACAGCACATTAAAAAGATCATTCATCATGAACAAGCAGGATGTATCTCATGCATGTAAGGATGGTTTGACATATGCATATAAATCAGTGTGATACATTATATCAATAGAATGAAGGACAACACTATATAATCATCATCATTGATGCTGAAAAGCATTCAATAACTTGCATCATTATTTTGTAATTTAAAAAACTAAAAAAATTGTGTATAAAGGAAATATACCTTAACACAATAAAAGCCATATTCAACAGACCCACAGCTGGCATCATACTGAATGGGGAAAAAGTAAAAGCCTTTTTTCTCAGATCGGGAATAAGACAAGGATGCCCATTTTCACCACTGTTATTCAACAGAGTACTGGAATTCATAGCTAAAGCAATTAGATAAAGAAACAAATAAAGGGCATTCAAATTGAAACAGAAGTGAAGTTATCCTTGTGTGTAGACATTATGATCTTATATTTAAAAAATCTAAAGACTGCACCAGAAATCTATTAGAACTGGTAAGTTCAGTAAAGCTGCAGGATACAAAATCAACACATAAAAATCAGTATCATTTCTATACGGCAATAGTAAACAATCTGAAAGATAAATCAAGAAAGTAGTACCATTTACAAATGAATACTTTACAAATAAAACAAAATGCCTGGGAATAAACTTAACCAAATAAGTAAATAGTTTCTTCAATGAAAAAAAAAAAAAAAAAAAAAAAAAAAAAAAAAAAAAAAAAAAAAAAAAAAAAAAAAAAAAAAAAGGAAAAATATCTTAATGTTCATGAATTGGAAGAATCAGCATTTTTGTTAAAGTGTCCATACTATGCAACACAATCTACAGATTAAATGCAGTTTCCATGAAAATACCGATAGCATGCTTTACAGAAATAGAATACAAAATGTAAAAATATAAATGGAATCACAAAAGACCCAGTATAGAGAAAGCATTGTGAGAAGGATATGACATTTGGTGAAGGCCACAGGCAGAATGAAATAGTGTATATATTTGTTCCCCTACTCCAACAAAACATGTATTAAATATATTTTATACTCTGCATGATATTCCAATACAGCATTATTTATTTCTCAAATTGTTCAAGCTTTGGCCATTGGCAGCTATTTCATTTGGCTGCTGCATAATTTTCACCCCTATCTTTTCTTCATAGCACTTGTTACTTTCTTATTATTTATTTATTTAAATATATTTAAGAGATGCAAGTATAGGTTTCTTATATGCATATGTTGCATAGTGGTGAAGTCTGGGCTTCTAGTGTACCCATTACCCAAATAGTGTACATCGTACCCAGTAGGTACTTTTCCAGCCCTCACCCTCAACACTATCCTGTAGTCTCCAATGCCCATCATTCCACTCTGTATGTCAATGTGTACATCTTATTTGGCCCCCATGTATATGTGACAGCATGCAGTGTTTAGCTTTCTGTTTCTGAGTTATGTTACTTAGGATAATGGCATCCAGTTCAATCCATGTTCTTGAAAAGACATGATTTTATTCTTTTCATGGCTAAGTAATATTCTATGATGTATTGACATCACATTTTTCAAAATCCAGTCCTCCATTGATGAACACTTAGGTTGATCCTATAACTTCACTATTGCGAATAGTGCTGTGGTAAACATATGAGCACAAGTGTCTTTTTGATATAATGATTTATTTTCCTTTTAATAGATAACCAGAAGTGAGATTGCTAGATTAACTGGTATTTTTTAAAGTTCTTTGAAAAATCACCATACTGTTTTCCATAGAGGTTGTATTAATTTGCATTCTCACCAACAGTATATAATATCATTTTCTCTAAATCCTGACCAAATCTGGTGTTTTTAGACTTCTTTTTTTTTTTTTTTTTTTTTTTGAGATGGAGTCGTGCTCTGTCACTGGGCTGGAGTGCGGTGGTGCAATCTCGGCTGACTGCAACCTCCGCCTCCTGGTTCAAGCGATTCTTCCACCTCAGCCTCCCAAGTAGCTGGGACCACAGGCACGTGCCACCACACCCAGCTAATTTTTTTGTATTTTTAGTAGAGATGGGGTTTCACCATGTTGGCCAGGATGGCCTCGATCTCTTGACCTCGTGATCCGACCGCCTCAGCCTCCCAAAGTGCTGGGATTACAGGCGTGAGCCACTGCGCCGGGCCCATTTTTAGACTTTTAAATAATATCCATTTCGACTGGTCCAAGATGATATCTCATTGTGATTTTAATTTGCATTCCTCTGATTATTAGTGATGTTGAGCATTTTTTCCCATTTTTGTTGGCACTTGCATACTTTCTTTTGAAAACTCTGTATTCATGCCCTTTGACCACTTCTTAATGGGGTTATTTGGCTTTTTTGTTGCTGAATTGGTTTCATTCTTTGTAAATTCTGGATATTAGCCTTTTGTCCAATGCACGGTTTGCAAATATTTTATCCTATTCTGTAGGTTGTCTCTCTATTCTGTTGATTGTTTTGTTTTTTGCTTTTTGCTGTGAAGACCTTTTTAGTTTAATTAAGTACCATTTGTCTTTGTTTTTGTTGCATTTGCTTTTGAGAGCTTGCTCATAAATTCTGTGCCTAGGCCAATATCCATAAGTGTTTTTCCTATATATTCTTCTAGAATTTTTATAGTTTCTGGTCTTACATTTAGGATTTTAATCTATCTAGTTTTAAATTAGATTAAAAAATAGTTTTTAATCTAATTTAGTTTTAAATATGTTGAGAGATATTGGTCCAGTCCATTCTTCTGCATATGGCTTTCCAATTTCCCCAGCATCATTTATTGAATAGGGTATAATTTCCCCAGTGTCTATTTTTGTTGACTGTGTAGATTTGTTGGTTGTAAATATGTGGCTTTATTTCTGTGTTCTCTATTTTGTTCTGTTAATCTATAAGTCTATTTTTATACCAGTACTATGATACTGTGGTTACTGTTGCCTTGTAGTATAATTTGAAGTCATGTAATGTGATGCTTCCAGCTCTGGGTGTTTTTGTTTATTTTGCTTAGGGTAACTTTTATTCAAATATGCACACTGATGACAACTTACTCTGGTTTCATAAACAACAAGCAAACCAAAAATACTCTAAAAATAAGAACTCTACATTATAACTCCATCCCTGCCCACTTTTTATTGTTTCCATTCATACCTTTTCATACTATTTTTTTAAAAGCTGTTGTAATTATTTTTGATAAGATTGTATTCTAATCTTCCTACTCAAGATAATATGAGTGGTTTGCACATGACAATTATACTATCAGAACATTTGTATTTGTTTTGTACTGACTGTTTCTAGTGAGTTCTGTGTCATCAGGTGATTTCTTATCACTTGTTAATATCATTTTCTTTCAGACTGAAAAACTCCCTTTATCATCTCTTATAGAACAGGTCTGGTATTAATGGAATTTCTCAGTTTTTGTTTGTCTGGGAAAGTATTTATTTTTCCATGTTTGAAGGATATTTTCACGGGTATACTATTGTAATTTTTTTTTCTTTTAGTACTTTGATATGTAATGCCACTCTCTCCTGGCCTGTAAGGTTTCCACTGAGAAGTCTGCTGTCAGATCTGTTGGAGTTCCTTTATATGTTGTTTCTTTTTTCGTGCTGCTTTTAGGATATTTTATTCTTGTCCTTTGAGAATTTGACTATTAAATGTTTTGAGTTAATCTTCTTTCAGTTAAATCTGCTTGGTGTTCTATGACCTTTTGTACTTAACTATTGGCATCTTTCTCTAGGTTTTGAAAGTTTCTTGTTACTATTTTTTTAAAATAAACTTTCTATCCTTCTCTCTCTCTCTCTCTCTCTTTCTCACTCACTCTCTCTTTGTCTGCCTCTCTCTCTCTCCCCCTCCCTCCCTCCCTTCCACTTTCCTCATTAGGGCCAATAACTCTTAGATTTGCCCTTTGGAAACTATTTTCTAGGTCTTAAAGATGTGCTTTATTATTTTTTCTCATTTTTTTCTCCTCTGGTTATGTGCTTTTTATATAGCTTGTTTTCAAGCTCACTAATTCTTTAGTCTGTTTGATTAGTTCTGCTGTTGAGAGACTTTGATGTATTTTTCATTTTGCCAATAGAATTTTTTAACTCCAGCAATTCTGCTTGATTAAAAAATTTTTTTTTTAATCTCTTTGCCAAATTTCTCCGACAGGACTTGGAATTTCTTTCCTGTGGTTTTTTTTTTTTTTTTTTTTTTTTTTTTTTTTTTTTTTTTTTTTTTTTTAAGATCATGGGTACATGTGCAGGTTTGTTACATAGGCAAGCTTCTATCATGGGTTATCCTGAACTTTATTGAGCTTCCTCAAAACAGTTATTTTTAATTCTCTTCCTGAAAGATCATATATCTTTTTCACCCTGGGATTGCTCACTATGGTGCCTTACTTCGTTTATTCAATTAAGTCATGTTTTCTTGGAAGTTCATGATGCTTGTGGATGTTCTTCAAGATCTGCGCACTGAAGAGTTAGGTATTTGTTTTAATCTTCTAATTCTACTTGAGAAATACCCACCTACTTGAGAAAGCTTTCAGGGTATTCAAAGGGAATTGAATATTGTGATCGAGCCTCTGGTTACTGCAGCCATATTTGCACTAGGGGGCACCCCAAGCCCAGTAACATTACAACTCTTGCAGAATCATAAAAGCACAACCTTTGTGGGCTTTGATAAGATCCGGGAGAATTCTCTGGAATACCAGACAGAGTCTCTTGTTCTGTTTCCTTACTTTTGCCAAGCAACCATTGTCTCTCTTTCCTTGCTGGGCTGCCTGGAAGTGGAGAAGGGTCAATGCAAGCTCTCCCCTGGCCACCAGAGCTAGGACTACCCTGGGTCACAGTAGGGGGTCTTTCCCAAGGTTCTTGGTAACTACTGCCTGGCTACTGCTGATGTTTATTCCAGGACCAATGGCTCCTTAGTCAGCAGGTAATGAAGCCCTTCAGGGCTGAGTCCTTCCCTTCAGAGAGACAGGTTTCCTTCTGGCCCAGGGTGGGTCTATAAATGTCAGCCAGGAGCTAGGGCCTGGAATTGGGGGTTTCAGGACTCTGCTTGTTGCTTTATTATACTGTGACTGAGCTGGCATCCAAGTTTCAAAACAGAGTTCTCTTTACTCCTCCCTCTCCTTTCTGCAAGCAGAAGAAGTCTCTCTCCAAGCTGTATTACATAGGGTATAGGGTTGGGAGAGGGATGGCACAAGCACTTTATTGGCTGCCCCAGCTGGTGTCTCACTGGGTTGCATGTACCCCAAGTCCACAGGTTCTGAGCCCAGTATAGCACCAGGACTTGCCCAGGGACTGCAGTCTTTGTGGCTTTTCAAATATATTCAGTATCCCAAGGCACTTGAGTCCACTAGCAGTAAGGTTTGTTGGAACTCAGGTTCCTACTGCTGAGGCACAGGATTCCCCTCTGGCTAAAGATGCTCTAAATGCTCCCTCTATGGGTTCCAGCCAAATTCTGCTCTGTATTGTGTTCCACTGTGACAGGGCAGCACTGAGGTCCAATGCAAAGTCCCACAATGACTTAACTCTCCCTCACCCGAGCACACAAATTCTCTCTCCACAAGGCATGTTGTGCTGCCAGAGAATAAGGGAGGGGTAATGAGACACTACAACACTGTCTTTCCTACTCTCCTCAGTGCCTATTTCTTTGATATAATGTTAAAACCAGGTATTGTGATCATTGACCTGATTTTTGGTCTTTATGAAAGTGCTTTCTTTTGCGCATAGTTGTTCAATTTGGTGTTCTCACAGGGGTATGATCACTGATCCCTGGGGGGTTGTATTCAGCTATCTTACTCTACCTTCTCTACAGCATCCCATTACTGACTAAAATTTCTTAATACTCATCTTAAAGCTTATACAGATGATTCTTTTTTTTACTTCTGTATCATGCAGCATGCTAGTAGGAAAATCACAGCACAAGCAAATATAGAAATTTGAGGACTACTTAAAAAAAGACAATTTGCAAATTTTGACAGAACAGGAAAACTGTAAGAGTTCAGCAAGAAACAGTAGCATAACTTTTATCTCTTTATCCTGAAAGAAAGAGCAGGGAGAGGGAAGAGTAACTGGAACTTGGAGATATATATCTATATCTGTAGTAGTCTGTTTTCACACTACTGTAAATAACTGCCTGAGACTGGTTAATTTATAAAGGAAAGAGGTTTAATTGACTCACAGTTTAGCATGCTGGGGAGGGCTCAGGAAATTTACAATCATGGCAGAAGGAGAAGCAAGTCACATTCTTCAGTAGGTGGCAGGGGGAAGAAGTGCTGAGTGAAGGGGAAAGAGCCCCTTATGAAACCACCAGAGGTCATAAGAACTCATTTACTATCATGAGAACAGCATGGGGAAAACTGCTTTCATGATTCTATTATCTCAACCTGGTCTCTCCCTTGACACATGAGGATTATGGGTATTACAATTCAAGATGAGATTTGGGAGGGGACACAAAGCCTAACCATATCAATCTCTCTCTCTGGGTTTTAGGTTGTATATATCTGTATCTGTATTAGTCCATTTTCACAAAGCTATAATAACTGCCTGAGACTGGGTAATTTATAAAGGAAAGAGGACGGATGGATAGATAGATAGATAGATGCAGAAAAGGCCTCTGATAAAATTCAACATCATTTCATGTTAAACACTGTCAATAAACTAGGTATTGATGAAACATAATCTCAAAATAATAAGAGCTATTTATGACAGACCCACAGCCAATATATTGAATAGGCAAAAGCTGGAAGCATTCCCTTTGGAAAATAGTCTCACCAGTCCTATTCAACATAGTATTCAAAGTTCTGGCCAGGGCAATCAAGCGAAGAAATAAATAAAGCATATTCAAATACAAAGGGAAGAAGTCAAATTATCTTTGTTTATGGATTATATAATCCTATATTGAGAAAATTCCACCATTTCAGCCCCACAACTTTTTAAGCTGATAAATAACTTCAGCAAAGTTTCAGGATACAAATCAATGTGCAAAATTTGCTATCATTCCTATAAACCAACAACAGACAAACAGAAAGCCAAATCATGAATGAATTTCTATTCATAATTGCTACAAAGAGAATAAAATACTTAGGAATACAGTTAGCAAGGCAAGTGAAGGATCTCTTCAAGAAGAACTACAAATCACTGCTCAAGGAACTCAGAGAGGACAAAAACAAAGGGAAAAACATTCCATGCTCATGGATAGGAAAAATCAATTTTATGGAAATGGTGATACTGCCCAGAGCAATTTATAGATTTCATGCTCTTTCCATTAAACTACCATTGACATTCTTCAAAGAATTAGAAAAAAAATTTTAATTTATATAGACTGAAAAAAGAGCTCATCTAGCCAAGACAATCTTAAGCAAAAAGAACAAAGCTGGAGACATCATACTACTCAACTTCAAACTATACTACAAGCCTACAGTAACCAAAACTGCATGGTACTGGTTAAAAAAAAAGAGAGAAAGAAAAGAAAAAGATAAATAGACCAATGGAACAGGATAGAGAACTTATAAATCTTGAAAATAAGACCCCACACCTACAACCATCTGATCTTTAACAAATCTGACAAAAGAAAGCAATGGAGAAAGGATTCTCTATTTAATAAATGATGCTGGGAGAACTGGCTAGTCATATGCAGAAAACTGAAACTGGACCCCTTACTTACACCTCATACAAAAATTATCTCAAGATGGATTTAAGGCTTAAATATAATACTGAAAACTAAAAACCCTAGAAGAAAACCTAGGCAATAGCACTCAAGGCATAGGCATAGGCAAAGATTTCATTTTGAAAACACTGAAAAGAATTGCAACAAAAGCAAAAATTGACAAATAGGATGTAATTAAACTGAAGAGCTTCTGTACAGCAAATAAACTATCATCAGAGCGAACAGACAATTTACAGAGTGGGAAAATAATTTTTGCAATCTATCCACCTGACAAAGGTTTAATATTCAAAGTCAGCAAGGAACTTAAACAAATTTACAAGGAAAAAACAACTCCATTACAAAGTGGGTAAATGACATGAACAGACATTTCTCCAAAGAAGACATTTGTGCAGCTAACAAACATGAAAAAATGCTCAACATCACTAATCATTAGACAAATGCAAATCAAAACCACAGTGAGATACCATCCCATGCATCAGAATCTTATTAAAAGGTCAAGAGGCCAGGCATGGTGGCTCACGCCTGTAATCCCAGCACTTTGGGAGGCCATGGTGGGTAGATTGCTCAGATCAGGGGTTTGAGACCAGCCTGGCCAACATGATGAAAACTCATCTCTACTAAGAATACAAAAATTAGCTGGGCATAGTGGTGTGTGCCTGTAATCTCAGCTACTAAGGGGGATGAGGATCATTTGAACCTGGGAGGTGGATATTGCAGTGAGCCAACATTGTGCCACTGCACTCAAGCCTGAGCAACAGAGTGAGACTCCGTCTTAAAAAATGAATGAATGAATTAATTAAAAAGTCAAGTCAAGAAACATCAGATGCTAGTGAGGCTGCGAAGAAAAGAAGCACTTTTACACTGTTAGTGGAAACGTAAATTAGTTCAACCATTGTGGAAGACACTGTGGTGATTCCTCAAAAATCTATAAGCAGAAATACCATTTGACCCAGTAATCCTATTATTGAGTATATACCCAAAGGAATACAAATCTTTCCATTATAAAGATGCATGCATATGTATGTTCATTGCAGTACTATTCACAATAGCAAAGACATAGATTCAACCCAAATGCCCATCAGTCACAGACTGAATAAAGAAAATGTGGTACATATACACCGTGAAATACTGTATAGCCACAAAAAGGAATGAGATCATGTCCTTTGCAGGGACATGGATGGAGCTGGAAGCCATTATTCTCAGCAAACTAATGCAGAAAACCAAACACTGCATGTTCTCACCTATAAGTGGGGGCTGAATTATGAGAACACATGGATACATGTGGGGGAACAACACATACTAGGGCCTGTCAAAGGAGCATAGGGAAGGGAGAGAATCAGCAATAACACCTAATGAGTGCTGGTCTCAGTACATAGGTGATGGGTTGTTCTGTGCAGCAAAACACCATGTCACACATTAACCAATGCAACAAACCTGCACATCCTGCTCATGTACTCCAGAACTTAAAATAAAAGTTGATTTTAAAAATCAAAAAAAAAAAAAAGGAAAAAGAAAGAAACTGATCCTTTCCCCCAGCCAAATTCATTAAAATCTTATATAAGCTTTCTACCTTTACCTCATCACCAAAGACATATTCAGGTAAAACAGTCCTTTCTTTCCCTTTCTTCCTGAGGATATGCTGGAGCATACTGTAAGTAAGGTTCTCCTAATGAACGCTTTGAACTAATCAAGTTAACATTTGGTGCTTCTTCCCTTGGAATCCCAGTGGGCCACATCTCAGAATGGTTTGGGGTACTCTACTTTTGGGGAGACTCTTGCAGAGGGTTTGCCCGACTAAATACAGACATATCTTTCTTGGCCACCCTGAAAGATGGAGTGGGTTGAAACTTGGCACTACTGGTTCACCTGGAGGGGGACTCCTTCCCAAAAGGTGATAACAGGTGTCATTCGCTTTAGAAAATTATCAACAGAATAATCAGCATGAAGGACCCTCCTGTGGGAAAGTTAGGGCCATTTTAATAACAGAAAACAATGAATGCATTTAACTGAAATCTACTAAATATATATTTTAAAATTATGTATTTGATGATACTCATTTTTTAAATAGAGGAATCCAACACATAACAATGACAGCAACTAAGAATTCTGGAAATAACTAAGGCATCAGTAACTTTGTATGAAAACTATAAATTAAAATGAAATAAGCATTTATCCTATCTTTCCTTTCAAGAATTGATAAAAGATAAAAAATCTTTATAGAAAAATTCTTCTTAGAAAATATAGAAACAAATTTTTAAAAATTGCAACATGTAATGAAATAATTTATTTGGAAGCAATCTTTCATTAAAAGATTGTTGAGGAATTTTACAATAAAAGGATCCCTGATCAATGGTGTTATTGTGTAAAATGTGACAATCTTCTGATCCAATGCCGTTTGAAGCACATAGCACCAGCAGTAACATATTCTTGACCAAAAAGTTGAGCCTAAAACTAATCAAACCTTCTGGGATAACTTCTCTTTATAGAAAATATTGGGAATAAAGGGATATTTTAAATGACGTGGGGCAAACAAATTTAGAATGTGGGACATTTACAACTATCCCAGTTTGTACAATAAATTCATGACATTTCATAGCATTTACAATAAAAATAGGAGTAAAAATAGGCAAAAAAATGTCAATAAGCATTTCATCACAGAAGATATACAAATGGCAATAAAACACAAGAAATGTTTGACATAGTTACTTGAGAAACACAAATTAAAATCACAGTGAGCTACTTCTCACTGCCCACCTGTTAAAATGACTAAAATAAAAATAAAAGTGACTACATCTAGTATTTTACCCAGAGTATTTTATCTTGCTTTATATTGTTCCAATATTTTTGCCCTGAACTTTGGATTCTTCTTCATTCTTAATTTTTGAATGCTACTTTTTAAAACTCTTTTAGTTTTTGTTGTTTTGTTTTGGGGTAGGTCCAATTATTTCTGTGATGTACTCAGACTCCAAGCCTGGTCTGGTGCCCTCTGATTTCCTTTTTCCCTGAATTCTGTTAGGGTGTAGACATAAATGATTACCCAACATTATTCCATAGGTCACAAGATGTGTAACTTCTCCAATTACTCCTGCAGATAACACCACTATCTGCAGGAGTAGAACCTATGATTGGCATTTTGAAATGTCTTTTCAGGCTTTTCTGCATGTCTAACAACCAAAGGCTCCACCTGTACCCTCCAATCACTACTGTGGCCTTACCCAGAAATGACTCAGTGCACGTAAAGAGCATTTCATAAAGAGCATTTCCTACAGCGGGATTGCATCCTCAACCAATCATCAGCAAACACCCACTGCCTACACATCCCCTCCCCTTCCTCACTCCCCTCACCCCCTGAACCTCTTCAGCATCCCCCCACTTCCCCCAAACTATACTTGAAAAGCCATAGCCTCCAAATTTGGGGGGATACTGATTTCAGTAATATTAAAATTCCCATCTCCTCTTCAGTCAGCTCTGCATGAATTAAGCTTTTTCTCTATTGTAATTCTCCTGCCTTAATAAATCAGCTTTATCTGGGTAGTGGGCAAAATGAATCCATTGTCAGGTTACATTACTTACTCATCCCACATTGTTTCTACTATTACTAACTTCTTGCATTGATGTGGTACCCTTGGTACCATTGTTGAACTGTTGACCTAAAAGGAAGAATCTGAGGCAAAATTAGAGAGTATATAGGCTGGGAGCAGTAGCTCACATTACAGATCCCAGCACTTTGGGAGGCTGAGGTGGGTGGATCACCTGAGATCAGGAGTTCGAGACCAGCCTGGCCAACATGGTGAAACCACGTCTCTACTAAAAATATAAAAATTAGCCAGGCATGGTGGCATGTGCCTGTAATCCTAGGTACTTGAGAAATTGGGGCAGGAAAATTGCTTGAACCTGAGGCAGAGGTTTCAGTGAGCTGAGATCATGCCTCTGAACTCCAGCCTGCCTGGGTGACAGAATAAGACTCTATATAGATAGATAGGTAGGTAGGTAGGTAGGTAGGTAGGTAGATAGATAGATAGGTAGGTAGATAGATAGATAGACAGACAGACAGACAGATAAGAGAGTTTATTTGGGTCATACACTCCAATTAACAAGCAGACTTCTAAAGGCGAAAAAACAAGGACCAGGAATGCGCTGATACGAAGTTGTCAGAAATTCTCATTGGTTTATAGAAATAACACTGATAAGTGATTGGCTATACACTGGTAAGCTAGAGGATATAGGTTATAGTGTCCAGTGTGGCATTATTAGGTCAATTTACAGCTACTTGTGGCAACAGCAAGCAGTTGTAAGAGATAAACAGTTAGCTCAAAGGGGAGAGTAGAGTGTGACTGTGGTCTCATTTTAATGTCTCTCGGAGGCTAATAGTCAAAAGGACTTGCATCCCTACAAATTCTTTTTTTCCCTTAATACATTATAATGAACTAATGTTCAACATTTACACTGGGGCTCATTCTTTGTGTTGTATAGCTTTAAGGGTTTGATAAACACATAACGTCATGTATCCACCATTACAGTATCATAGGGAATATTCAGTGCCCTAATAATCTACTGTGCTCTACCTATTCATCTCTTCTTCCCCACTATCCCCTTGCAAGACTAATTTTCCATCCCTCTATGGTTTTGCCTTTGTCATATAGCTGTAATCATACAATATGTAACCTTATCAGTCTGGTTTATTTCACTTAGCAATATACATTTAAGTTTTCTTCATATTATTTTTTGGCTGAAAAGCTCATTACTTTTTATTTTTGAAAAAGACTTCATTTTATTTTGTTCAATTTATTCCTAAGTATTTAGGCCTTCTGTAACCATGCATTCAACCAACTGCAGATAAAATATATGTATATTTAATTTGATTGAGGGATCCTGGAACCAGTCTCCCACAGATACCAAGGGAGGACTATATTTCATGTGTTGGTGCTATAGTAAATGGCATTATGTTTCTAGTTTCAAATTCAAATGGTTCATTGATGGTACATTCCAAGGCAATTTGAATTTTTATATCAATGTTGTATCTTCCAATGCTGATATAATCACTTAATATTAGTTCCAGAAAGTTTTTTGTTCCTTGACTTTTAGAATTTTTATAGACAATTATATCACTTGCAAACAAAGACAGCTTTGTTTCTTCATGATCTGTATAGACTTTATTTTTATTTCTTATCTTATTACATTAGTTAGAACTCCCAGTACATTGTTGAATAGGAATCAAAGAAGAGATATCGTTCTCTTGCTCCCAATTTTAGGAGGAAATCATTTAGCTTCTCTTCTCTAATTATGTTAACTTAGGGATTTTGAGTATATTATTTACTAAGATTAAAAAAAAAAAAAAGTCTCCTCTTTCTAGTTGGCTGAAAATTTCTCATCATGTATTTTGTGTTAGATTTTGTCAAGTACTTTTTCCGCATCACATTTATCTATATAATAATATGATTTTTATTCTCTAGACTGTTGATATGATGAACTACATTAATTGATTACTCATGTTAACCCAGCCTTGCATACATACCTTGAATACTTTTAATAAATTCTACTTGGCCATGGTATGTAATTCTTTTTATGCAGAGTTAGAGTCTATTTGCTGATATTTTCTTGAGGAATTTTGGAACTGTGTTCATGAGTGATATTGTTCTAGTTTTCTTTCAATGTCATTGTCTGGTTTTCATATTTGTGTAATGCTGGCCTCATAGAATGAGTGTTTCCTCTGCTTCTATTTCTGGAAAAAAAATGGACAGTATTGATACTATTTTCTTCTTGAAACATCTAGCAGCATTTACTAGCGAAACCATCTGCATCTGGTGACTTCTGTTTTGAAAGGTTTGTAATTACTGATTCAATACATTTAATACATACAGGCCAAATTATGTATTTCCCCTTGCTTGAGTTTTGGTAGATTTCTCCTTTCAGAAAATTGCTCTATTTCGTCTAAGTTATCAGGTCTGTGGGAACAGAATTCTTCATAATATTCCTTTATTATTTTATTCATGCCTGTGGGATAAGTAGTGGTGTGACCTTTTTTCATTTCTAATATTAGTAATTTGTGACTTTTCACATTTTGTTCTTGCTTAGTATAATCAAAAGTTTCACAATTTTATTGATATTTTCAAAGAATCAGCGTTTGGTTTCCTTGATTTTTACTATAAGCTCCTTGCTTTTAATTTTATCGATTTCTGCTCTTTTATTAGTTCTTTTCTGAATATAATTTTGTCTTCTTTGTTTTAGTCTCCTAAGGTTGAAACTTATTATTTTTAATGTTAGATTTTTTCTAATGAATGCATTAAATGCCATAAATTTCTGTGTAATCACTGCTACTTCTCACAAATTTTGATAACTTATATTTTCATTTAATTCAAAATATGTTAAAATTTCTTTTGAGAATTTTTCTTTGGCCCATGTGTTCCTTAGAAGTGTGTTGTTTAATCTCTATATTTTGGGATTTTCTAACTATATTACCATGATTTCTTATTTAATTCCATTATACTCTAAGAACACATTTTGTACAATTTATACTATATTCTTTTAAATTTAATAAGGTATGCACCATGTCATTTTAAACTGCCCAGAACTTCTGTTCATTTTCTAATTTTATTGGATGAAATTTAAATCTGCTTCACAAAATTATGTCCCTACATATTTTGAAATGTTATAAGATATTTCCTGAATGTGGAGGAAACCAGTAGGCTAGGATCCATTTTGTCGAAGAGTCTCCAGTGCTCTTAACACTGGCCTTTCCTGTATATTAAAGCAGGGATACCTCTAAAAAATGATACTTGCATTTTTAGGTTACCTATGACTCTACACATGAAAAAATGAAAGTATTAGCATGAAATAAAACAATTGAAGCTTTTTGTAGTTTAGTAAAAGTGGGTGCAGGTTGAACATTTTGTGTGGCTTTAGGAGAATATTAATAACCTTACAGTGGTCTTACTGAAAAAGAATTTGAAATAATCTGAGATGTGCTAGAAAAGTTGTACTATGATATCTTTCTTCCATTTTTATACCTTATCTTTTTCAAGCAGGACAGCCTTGAATGACCTTACATTTGCATAATGGCTTCGCTGTACTTTTAATCTTTCTGTTTTCCTGTAAGTTTTCTTTAGAACATTCCACTTGCCAGCTGGAAACAATTTGGTTAGGACGAGTGACAAGGTCTGCAAGTAGAAGTACATATTGAGAAAAGGTTAGGGTTATCGGGTCCCCTATCTGATATGTGTAACATACGCTTTAGCAATTGGATATATGGCATAGAACAATGAGTTTTCTGGTCAGAGCCCACCAAAGGGAAGAGATGTGGACAAGTCAGTGTAAGGAATATTCCCTCCTGCTCCTGTTATATGAAATTTAACAGGAGCTGGTGAAATTTTCTGTGTGGAAGTTGGACTCATCTGGGGAGAAAATCTATGTTGTTGTAACACTTGAGATTTTAGAGTAACAATAAAAGCTTTTATATTCACATCAGAAGAGCAGTGACACTCGCTAAGTCTAATGTCGAGGGATCTGTTCTTAAATCTCCAGAGGTGGTTTTCAGCCTGATGAATTCTGTATCCTCCCGCTGTTTGGTTTATTTGTTTATAAATTATCCAGATCTACTATACTCTAATAGCAGTAAAAATGCAAATGCTATTTGCCAATTTTCTTGGAAATTGTCTAATGATTTAAGATCAATTTAGTTTCAGGTTAAGTGATTATTATTTACACAAGGGCTATTTCTAGAAAAAGAGTTGTAAATTATAGTGAATTTTTATAAGTCATTGTGATGAATATGGCATCTTTCTATACCTGAAAATTCGTTTGTTTCTGGAAACATTAGCAGAAACTGACTTTCTCATGCTGACATTTTAAGGATCTTCACTTCTTCCAGATTCCTATATTTTGGACATTTCACTGCTCATTAGATTCTCCACCAAGGATAATGAAGGAGATAGAAATAAGAAGAATTTGGCTGGTGAAAAAGATTGTCACAATGATTGATATAGTGACTAACTAAAACTCGCCAAGTATATGAGAATTTTCTTATTTTAATATGTTCTCATGGCTCATAGTTAGCTAAGATCTTATTATGCATACAGGCACTTATTTTACATTTCAGGAATCTTCATTACAATTCACATGTTTTTTGTGTAAGATGTCATATTATTTGTTTTATTGTGGAGACTTCTGTTGTACATGCACGAAGAATTTCAGTTTCTGTGGAGCCTCAATGTCTAATGATGTTTGTCATTAGTTTTGGTGCTCTCCTATACTAAACGTAGGTTTGATTGGCATGAACAGTCACTATATTCCTATCCTAGGATTTTTTCCCATTTAGATAATCACATTTAAAAATCAATATTGTGCATTTTAATGAAGAATCTTTTTTAAAGTTAATCTTCTAAAAAACACCAGAGCAGATTTTTAGCTTGTATCTGAAACACAGCCAGAAAAAGTTTGGCAATGTAGCAATCAGACAATCAGTCATTAGATAATTTTTATTTTTCTTTAACTTGTTTATGAGGCCACACATAAAAAGGAGTAATGAATCTTACAGGAAAATCCTGTAAAGAATATAGAAGGAGGTGGACATAAGATAAGGTAAAGGAGATTTAAACTGATGAATCCTCAAATGATTTCATTAAAATCTAAAGGTTGCATAATTCATAATGAGGATTTTTTAATTATTAAGAATGCAATAATTATTTACAACTGAGGCAAGATACCACTTTCTCTCATACAGCTAAGAACAAGCTAGTTTGAAGAGACAATGATTCCAAAAAGTATATGTGTTGCGTTTTCTGCAAGAGATTCCAAAAGCACCCCCCTTCTCAGTGTACCAGGAAAACAGCCCCACTTGTCAGTTAGCCAATGATATGAGACTTCCCTGTTCAATAAAGTAGTTTCATCCTTTCTAAATTCAAACAAGATAAGTTCGCTGGACACAGCAGAAACTGAGATGAAGAAGACAGTGCATCTATTTTCAATTTGGTGGAGGGAATAAGCAAAGCTTAAGATAAAATGTCAGAAGCATGTTAAAAGACAGAATCCTCTACCTCACCAAAGAGCTACTGTAGATACACAAAGATGACAGGGACCTTCATCCATTCTAACAAAGAAGACTAGGCTGGGGTGCAAGAGGATCTTTAGTCCTACTGTGACCTCCAGCTTTTCCTTCTACCTGTGGTTTCCTCCAGCCTCATCTCCAGCCCTCTTGTTTGGGATATTTAACTTTTAAGAAACTGCTAGTTTCCACAGTGGCTATTCTATTTTACATGGACACCAATAATACACAGGGTTCTACGTGTTCCATTTCCTTTGATATTTTAGTATTTTTCATTTCAACCATTCTAGTGAGGATGAGGGTGTTGTCACATCACACTGTGGTTTCAATTTGCATTTTTCCAGTGATTCAGTGGCACTAAACAACTTTTCATATGCGCTATGGGAATTATTATACATAGATTTAGTAAAATGTTCAAGTCTTTCATCCCTGTTTTAATTGTGTCGTTTTTCTTTTCATAATTAAGTTATAGGTGTTCTTCATATAATCTTAATAAAAACTAGTTGTCAGATACATGTTTTAAAAATACCTTTTCCAAATTTGTGGCTTGGCTTTCACTTTTGTAATATTGTTTTTTGATAAGCAAAATATTTACATTTTAGCTAAGTCCAATTAATATTTTCTGTTTATTATTAGTAACTCTTGAGCCCACCTAAAAATGTTTTCTAGCCCAAAACTTGTGAACATATTTTATTTCAGAATATTTATAAATTTAACACATTTAGAAATGTTAACATTTAGGCATATGAACCATCTCAAATTACTTTTCTGTATGTGATATGAGAAAATTTCAATGTTTCTTCCCATGTAATTATCTAGTTGTTCCACCATTATTTACTGAAAATAATTTCCTTTCTCACATTAAACTTGTTTGGTACCTTTGACAAAAATCAGTTGACTATATGTTTGGAGATCGAGGCACTGAATATCTATTTTATGCTATTGGCTTTTTTTTTTTTTTTTTTATCCTAACTCCAACAGCATCGTCTTACTTATTCTAGTTTTACAATATGTACTAAAATCTGGTACTAAAATCCTCCAACTTTGTGTTTCTCCTTCAAGATTGTGTTGGCTAGTCAAGAGCCACATAATGAAATTTTCATTTTTAAATAAGTTTCTTCAACCTACATATAAATTTCTGCAGAAAATTCTGCTGTAATTTTTTGTTAGAATTGCCTTGAAATTACAGATAAATTTAGGAGAAATGACATCTCAATAAAATCAAGTTTGCCAATCTTTAAATTAACATATTTCTCTGGGTTTTTTTGAACATCTTTAATTTCCATCAAGTTTTTATAGTTTGTTGTATGGAGCTTTTACATTTTTGTTAACATCTTCCTACATTTTTCATTTTTGAAAATATTATAAATGATAATTTTGTAAATTTGGGTTTTCAGGTTTTGTTTGGGGCTATTCTATAGATATGCATTGATGTTTTTACATTTACTTTATATCCAGCGATATTGCTAAGTGAGTTTATCAGTTCTAGCAATTTCTTTATTGATGGCTTTGATTTACATTTTTGATACACACAATTATGTCATTATAAAAATATAGTTTTATTTTTCCTTTTATTTATATATGCTCTTTCTTTCATCTTTCATTCATTCTTTTTTTTTTCCTCTTTTCCTATTACTTTTCCTAGTATTAGGTAGGACCTGCAGGACAATATTTTTAAAACATTGATGGTAAAATTGGAACTCTTTTCTTCCCAAATATAGGAGAGAAATATTTTACAATTTTGCCGCTAAATATAATATTACCTGTATTCCCTGTAGGTTCTCCTAAATCCTTTTTGTCATTTTAAGTAAGCTTCTATTTCTAATTTGGTAATATCATTTCTATAGCTAATTGGTTTTGAATTTTAATTAAATAATTTTTCTTGAGATGATTGTTTTCTTTATTATGTGTATTGATCGATGGTGATGCTTGATTTATGAATGTTAACCTAAACTTTCTCTCTTAAGATAAAACTCATTTAATCATGATTTCAGGTATATTGATGAATTTAATTTGCTAATACTTATAAAAAATTTTGGATAATGGTACATTAGTCAGTTTTCACACTGACTGAAACTGAGTCGTTTATAAACAAAAGAGGTTTAAGTGACACACAATTCTGCATGGCTGGGGAGGCCTCATGAAACTTACAATCATGGCAGAAGGCAAAGGAAAAGCAGGCACCCTCTTACATGGCACTAAGGGAGACAGAGAGCCAAAGGGGGAAATGCCGGACACTAATCAAACAACCAGATCTCATGAGAACTTCCCTACTATCAGAAGAACAGCATGGGGTAAACCATCCTCATGATCTAATTACCTTCCACCATATGCCTCCCTCAACCTAGATCTCATCTAGAATGAGAAGTACAATTCTAGATGAGATTTGAGTGGGGACACAGAGGCAAACCACATCAAATGCATATTTGTTTTTTTTTCCTTTTAATATCTGTGTCAAGATTGTACTGGTTTTATGAAATACATGTGAATATATCTTCTCTTCTATTTTCAGAAATATATAAGATTGGCATTTTCTTACCAAAAAAAAAAAAAAAAAAAAAAAAAAAAAAAAAAAAAAAAAAAAAAAAAAAAAAAAAAAAAAAACTTTTGGGGTAGCTTCTTATTTCTGTTCATGTCTTCCCCATCCAATTGTTTAGCTGTTCTTCTTCAAATTCATGTACATGTTTATAATAGGCATTTAGAATCACTGTCTGATAATTTAAACATCTAGTTCAACTGTGGCTTGGCTCCTGTAAGCTCTTTTACATCTTCAAAATGGGTAACACTTTCCTACCTTTTTGCTTGTCTAGTACTTTCTGTTATTATACCCTGGACATTATTGATGATCTGTTGCAGACAATGGATTGTGCTATCTCTCTGCTTTGGAGGCATTTGATTACAGGTAGACTGTTTATTTTCTTCAGCCTTGTATTTTAAGGATGAGTTTATTTCAGTTTTGCCCTTAGTTCTAGAGCAAAGAACCTGCCAAAGTATAAAGTAGTCAGAATTAGATCTTCACTTTAAATGTATGCCTGTTTGAGGGTTTAACTGAATGCTTGGCTTAAATATTAAGTAGTTTGGACTCTAGTTGAGTCAAAACTTTATCATCTACACAACTTTTCGTGCACTATTTTTGTGGAAATGTCTGCTGAGCTGTCAGTCCCTCATCAGCAGTTTACTGCTATTATGCCTTACAGAATTTCACTTTGCACCCCCAGGATCAGAGGATAACTCCTTTACAGATATACGGATAGTGAGACCTATGGCTACCTTCCCTCTGCCAACATTCTCCAAAAATTCCAGCCATGTTAGTAGCCTCCAAACACAAAACTCTGGTTTTACTCTATCCAGTGAGAATTCTCCTTTCTACTTTCAAGCATTGGACATTGCTCCAGGCAGAAAGCCATGCCAAATAGAATGCTTCCCCTCCATTCCCAACAGGATCTCAGCCTTACAATGGCTTCTATCCTATAGCTATAAATATTTGCTTCACATAAATGGTCTAGTTTTATAGTTGCTTAGATAATAAGGTAAGTCTAATTCTAGCTCCTTTAACAAAGCTGGAACTGGAATTCCTGGCTTTTTCTAGATAGCCCATATTCATTATTCAAGATAGCAGCTTTAGCTGGAACTCTTTTCCCACCTCTGGATTAGAAATCTCAGTTACAACGCCATCTAAATTGTTTATAATTCTGCTACTATAGTATTTAACCCATTTTTTGTGTTTATTTGTTTAATCATTTGTCTTCACCAATCTATTGTAATCTGGTGAATGCATTGTCACCTCTACCTAATTAATATGCTCATAGGAGCTTATCAAAATACATGACACATGGTGAGAATTCAACAAGTTCATCGTAAATAAGTGATTAACTAATATGTTCATTTCAACATTTCTATGTGCCTTTCACAGCAGATGTCTTCATTATTTATCTTGAAGGTAAAAATAATTAAACAGTCATTTTGTAAATAGTCATGAATATTTACTATGCTTCAGATATATTCTAGGTAGTATGACATTTTCAAGGAAGTATATATGAGGGTTTATTACTTTATTGAAAACAAAGACTTTAGTGGCAGACAATTTACAGTGCAGTGTGATGGAAATATGAAAAGATGCCAAAGAGTTGGTCAGGTGATGTGCTATGCCTATGTTAAGAGTGCTAATATTAGATTTTCACATAACTAATTTTCATAGTCCTAAAATCTTCTGACATTTTCTTCCCTTTGAAATATTTACTTTCAGAATAGTAAACTTTTATTCACAAACAATAACTATCTTTAGGAACAAGAAGCTCAGAAGTACTAAATTTCTTCATTCCTTTCCTACCACAAGTTTAGAATTCACAAATCAGCTTAAACACTTAATAAAAGATGTAATCTCTTCCTTCTCCTTCCTCTAAATCTTCTCAAGACAGTCTAAAAATCACTTCCTAGGTATAATGTTAAGATAGAAATTAGCAACTCAGGGTTGAATTCCTAGGAGGTCTCATTCTCTGTGAGCTCTGAAACTAGGCTCTATTTTGAAAATTACAGAACATCAGAGTTTCTCTGTAATGATGTTGGTCAAATATCTGACCTGAAATGATTATATAGAGAAATTCAACACTGAAGAAAAAGGAGTTTCTCATAAAATGAGAAGACATTAAACAATACTCTGATGGTAAAGATTTCACGTAACAATGTATGGTTTTGATCCCCTGGAACAAAATTGACATTAAATTAAGACATGCCCCAACCATACTGGAGTGTCATGGGTTTTAGACATGGTGTCTTAAGTTTGATGAGTCACAATAGAGAGCCTGTGTCACTTGCTCCACAAATTCTACCACCACATAAAGTTTCCAGGTGTGGTAGAATACATTTGTCCTCTTTTGCTTGGAACCCTGGTAAAGTGCTCAAGAGGAATTTTCTCATTCAGGTGAGAACAATGCCCTTTCTCTTCTAAACAAGTGGCTGTTTCTTTCCCAAAACCACAGATGTACAGAATAGTGATAAAAGTACAAATTTATATGCTACCTCCTACTGAAACTTCCAAAGACCAAAAAATGAAAAAAAGTGAGGGGCTTATCTAAAAGATATATTGAAGCTATACACATTGTCTTATATTCAGGCAATATGTGATGCTGGTGTTGGGCTGAGGGGCTTAGACATTATTCTGATATATGGTGATGCTGGGGTAGGTTTGGAGGTAACTGTTGTACTAACAATCACATATTCTCAGAAATCTTGATCCTTTGAGGTATGTCTAGAAAAGGAATAGCGGTTCTGTCAGAGGACCCAGTAATTGCAAGAAGAGTATCACAGACTACGTGCATATGCTGGTGCCAGAAGACCTTTTTGGACAAGTTCAGCCTGTAACAGAAATGGCTTTTAGTACAGAACAGTTCCATTCCCAATTGTGTTGAGATGTTGCGCTACCCAAGTACATCACAGGTACACAGGAATTAGGATGCTGAGGCTCATTTGGGTAAAATTACTCACAGATGCTTCTAGCAATGATGGTAGATTGAACACACACATTTACCTCTATATCCTCCCTAAATCCCGTGAAATGACCAAAAGTGTGTGAAATAAATCCAAAAGGCAAAAGAATTGAATAGGAGATGAGAGTAAACCAATTTTAGACCTGAAAGGCAAATGAGCAAGTGGTTTCTCATTGAACAAATCAAATAGAAAAGTTAAAACATAACATGCAAAGAAGTAAAACAATAAATAAAGCAAGCTAATTCACACTACAGAACACCAAAGTTTACAATTTTGATACTTTGATGAGTTCTGAAACTGAGGGCTCCCTTGGGGATGAAAATCACAAGAGCAAAGAAATTTGTTTTGAAAACAGACATCTCCACTGTGTCTAAAACAGTGTTTGGCATATTGTAGGCACTTGGTAAATATCTGTTGAAGAAATAAACTAATCAAGTCTCCGTAAAGAACAGCTGCACCCCCACCACTTTGTAGGACTGTAAGTTTAATTACTGAAGAGATAGAACAGAAGGGCTCTGGATTTAGAAACATCAGATACAGCAGAGGGTAAGTATAAAGACAAAATTTGTGTCTGTACACTAAATGATGGGAACCAGCCCTCTCTCTTTGACCCTGAGAATACTACAAGATTATTCTCTGAGAAAACAATTTTAAGAGGAAGCAGATACTAACAGAAGTTCTGAATAAGCTGCACAGACAAAACTACCTACAATGAATCTCAAAAAACATATTTTCCTCTCTCTCTTTCTTACACACACACCTCCCTTTTAATTAAGGTTAGTGACTCACTATTAAAGACATGGATTTGAGAAAGTTGAGACATTAGAGAAAAGTCCCTAGGAGAACAGATCAGTTTTTTTTTTAACAAAAAAAAAAAAAAAAAACCTTGGAAAACAGAGATAGTGTAAAAGGCTAACCACAATTAGGGAAAAAAATACCCAGCCATATTATGCTCAGAGAAATAATTGAGGTTACTTCTTCCATGAAAGAAGAGATGATTACAAAAAAAGGAATATTTAGAGAACAAAAGAGTGCTCTTAAAATAAAATACAAACATGGCAAAGGAAAATAAAAATTCAGTAAAAGTTCTGGAAAACTGACCAAATCTCCAAAGAAGACCCAAAAAGAAAGAAATAAAAGAAGGAAGGAGAGGAGATGAGGAAGAGAATTCTAGAAAGAAAAAGGTTAACAAAATTGAATGAGTACAATTGTTGGAGAAATAATTTGAGAAATGATCCACTATATTGTTTGCAAAAAGAATAAAGACTGAAGCACATTGAGACACATAAATATGAAAGTTCTGAACCTTGAATAAAAAAAGAAGCTCTAAACACTTCAAGAGAAAATAGGAGGTCACATGTAAAAGGTCAGAAGTCCAAAGTGCTTCAGAATTCTATAAACAAAACAAAAACAAACAACCGAAAACAAGTAAAAATGAAAACACCAGAAACTAGAAAACAAGAGTGCACTGCTTTCAAAGTTGTGAGAAAAATGATTTATGATCTAGAAGTTCCTTTCAGCAAGGTTATCAAATTTCAAACAAACAAAAACAATCAAGCACCTTTTCTTTGGAAGATCCTAAACAATTTATTCACCAAATGAAAGCATAAGCCAAAAAAGTGTAAGACACAGAATACACAGGTCCTAGCACAGGAAAATCTATAGAAAGTTTACAGAATGACAGCTGTGCCACAGGCCCATTCAAATTAGAGAGTGGGACAGGAGAGAAGAGAAGAAAGAGAGGAAAGAAGGCAAGAAAGGAGAGGAGGGGAGAGGAGAGGGAGAGAACGGAAGGGGAGGGGAGGGGAGAGGAGGGGAGGGGAGAGGAGGAGAGTGGAGGAGAGGAGAGGAGACGAGAGGAAGAAAGGGGAGGGAGGGAGGAGGGGAGGGAAGGAAGGGAGGAAGGGAAGAAGGAAGGGAGGGAGGAAGGAAGGAGAAAGAAAGAGAGAAAGAAAGAATGAAAGAAAGAAAGTAAGAAAGAAAGGGGAAAAAAAGAATGAAAAAAGGGACAGAAAGAAAAAAGGACAGAAAGCAGGGAAGAAAGGAAAAAAGAAAGGAAAAGAAGAAAGGAAGAAAGAAAGAAAAGAAAGAGGAAAGATGAAGAGAGGAATAAAGGAAGGGAGAAAAGGAGGAAGGAGAGAAGGAAGGAAGGAAAGAAGGGAGCGAGGGAGGGAGAGAGAAAGAAAGAGAGAGAGAAAAGAAAGATGAAATGGAGGAAGGAAAGAAGGGAGAAAAGGAGGAAGGAAGGAAGGAAGGAATGAAGGAAAGAAGGAAGGAAGGAAGGAGGGAGGGAGGGAAGGAAGGAAGGAAAAGGGGAAGGAAGGAACTGATGTGCTTGAATATATGGAGAGAAGATTTTCAAATGTTTGAGAATTTAGAAAGAAATTACTAATAGGTAGATAAAAGCCTAAGCAAATGTTAAAAGGAGATAACTATTAACTGCAGGAAAAGCAAGAAATAAAATACTCTTGTCTACATGAAATAGTGTAAATCCAGATGTTCTCAAGCCATCAAAAAGTCCCATCTGCAGATAATATTTATAGATCATAAGGGAACACACAGGTAATATTGATCAAGCCATATATGATGTAACTCTATTGATTGTATAAGAGAACATGTGCCTGTGTGTTTGGAAAGAGGGCTGAAGCCTTCGTTTTGCACAGTAGAAAAGAAATAGATATTCCATAAAATTGACTAAATATAAAATTTGCCCACAAGAATCCTACATAGAAACAAGAAAGTATGTTCTGGAAAAGTTTTAAAAATGATAAAAGTTATCGTCTTTGAGGAATGGGAATTTGTGTGGCTTGCAAAGTACAGTAAACAGAGTACTTATCTTGCAGAATTATTTGATCAGTGACACTCTATACAAGTATTTATTTGATAAAAACAAAACCATATTTAAATAACTCAACAATTTTTTGACATGAATCCTAAAAATGGCATTTATTAAATATAGCTCTGTTGCCTAAATTCATCATCTTTTTTTTACTAGCTAACCTTTTACATAAGGTTGAAATGTTTCAATGGTCTTAGAGGATGTCTTAGAGGCACCTGACCAAGACATGGCTATAAGATACCATTTTTAATACATAATTTTCAGTAAAATGACAAATACATAGCAAACTATTTAATATGCTTCCCCATGTGAGAGAAAAAAATGGATACGTTACACACACAAACATGTGCTTGCTTGCATGCACCCACATATTTGTATATGCATAGAAACATTTTAGAAATATCAGCAAGATCTTACAAATTTGATCAATTTCTGGGAGTTGGACTTGGATCCTAGGGTTCAGAGAGACATACTATATTATATAACTTTAATACAGTTAGGATTTGTTGTTTACTATGCACGTATATTAGCTTTTTAATCTAAACAAGTCTCTACTTTTAAAAATAAGGTTTTAAAAAGCTGGAGAGAAAAAATAATGTACCCAAGATACATGATCACTTCTATTTCTGTTTCTCTCTTGCTTAACTATTGAATACAATCGGAAAAAATTGCCCTCTGTTACAGATTATTATTGAAGACTATGTTTGTGACTAATGTACAAAATAACAAATTTGAAAGAAAAAATTTAAATTCATCAATATGGGTCCAATTTTTCTTTCTCTACCTTCTTAATTCCATGAAGACATGTTTGGGATATTTGTTTATAATATTGTAATCTAACTTTATATTCACTATTTTAAAATCCACATTTCTGTAGATTATATCTTACAAGGTCCATGTGATGTTCTGTTATGTTGATGCACAATGTCTCTTGTAACCATTTTCCTACTACAAATGGACTTTTTCAAACTAATGTGCTCAATTTTTTAGCCTTGCATAATCTGAGTTCTATTTTCTGCCAGTTTACCAGTAGGTGGTGCTGAGTAGTAGCTATAAATAATCTGGTTTTAGAATATGTGCTCCACTAACATCCTTTCTTTAGAATGACAGCACTGAAACAAATCAGGAAGTGGTTTAAACTGGTTTTCCAGTAGTGGGAGTGGGTTTCCTCTATTTTATTCATATTCTCTCGGATTCTTCCTCTTCTGAGTAATTCTAAACATGGTTTCAAGATGACTGCCTGCAAACAGGGATTAGTCTGCGGCTCTGACAGAGAAGATACAATGGTCCAGAAGGGGTCTCATTTCTTGACGAAGCACCTGCCACAGGCTTAACCACAATCTTCTGCTGCAATCGATCACTGCAAACTTTCAACTGTTATGCACTAAGCTTTGTCACATGCCCTGTCCTGAACTTTTCCCATGGATCATTCAAAAATATTTCTCACAACACTATCAGATCTAGCTTATTATCCAACTGTATGGATGAGGAAACCAAGACCTAGGCAGTGTAGTGACACTTTGTACTTCCTAAAATCAATTACTTAATGGAAGCAGTCTGCACTTGGGGCCAAAGAGACATAGGTCGGATTCTGACTGCTTCATCAACTAATTGTCTATCTCCAGCAAGGGATTTAACATCAATAAATATCTGTTTACTAATTTGTAAAATTGGAATAATAATGTATGATCCCCAAAGCTGTCTTGATATTAAATGAGAATACATCTGAATGGTCCTTAACACAGTGAGTCACAGGCTAACTATTAAAACATTGTAAATGCAAAGGAAAAACAACAACAAAAACTAAGTTCTTCTTCTCTTCTCTTTCTGACTCAAGTGCTTTCTTAACTCTGACACCTATCTCCTCCCTTCTAATTTAAGAACCAGAGATTATTGCCCCCCTCTACCAGCCTCAAATTTTCTGTTCCTTTAATTTGCAGTACAGCATAACACTTCTCACTTCGGATTAATTGCCACTTTCCAGGAGAAAGGAGAGGCAATAATTTAAATCACAGTTTGCTGATGCTAAACAAGTGTTCCATGTTCTCCTAGGACTAGCACTTGGGGGAAGTAATATGTCCCACATGTAGACCCACCCTGTCAATATAGGCTAATGTTCTATCTCTATTAGTAATTAAAACCACATTTGCAGATTATGACACTGAGAGAAATCTAGCATGGCTGACTTCATCTTGCTTCTAGCCTCATAGCCTGGCTGTCTTCACTTATTCCTGGGTAGGGGCCAAGCTAACCATGGGAGGAACTTATTTTATGGCTATCTATAAAATAAGTTTTGAAGCACAAATAGCAGCACTGCTTCCCTAAAACACACTCTTTTTTCTCAGGGACTGAAAATTTATGAAAGGCCATGAGTTTGGAATTATGGGAGGGGTTTGAACTCTGCTAAAATGTAGGCATAATTTACTTAATCCCTTACTGTTTAGGAGTCATGTAGCCAGAGGTCACAAGATTTATGACTTCCCCAATTGCTCCTATAGATAACATCACTATTGTAGAACCTAAGATTGGTTTTTTGAGGAGTTTTTCATGCTTTTTTTTGCATTCTGGCTACTGACAGACCCCACCTGAATCCATGACTCATGACTCAACTGATCCTGTGGCCCCCACCCAGAGGCAGACTCTGTGCATGAGAACCATTTTCTATATCCCTATAATTTCATCCTCAACCAATCAGCAGTACCCATTCTCTAGCCCCCTGCCCAACAAATTATCTGTTAAAACTCTATCTTCAGACTTCTTGGAAAGACTGATTTGAATAATAACCCCTATCTTTTCTGTGGCTAGGCGAGTGTTAATTAAACTATTTGTTTACTGTAAGACCATGGTCTCAGTAAATTGGTTTTGTCTGCACAGTGGGCAGGAAAACCCTGTCAGGCAATTACACTATTTCAAGGTAAATATTCACTGTATTAATCTAGTCTCACACTGCCAATAAAGGCATATCAATGACTGGGTAATTTAAAGATGAAAAGAGTTTTAATTGACACAGCTCAGCATGACTGGGGAGGTATCAGGAAACTTACAGTCATGATAAAAGGGGAAGCAAATGCATCCTTCTTCACATGGCAATAGCAAGAAGTGCTAAGCAAAAAGGGGAAAAGCTCCTTGTAAAACCATCAGATCTCATGAAAACTCACTCACTATTAGGAAAACAGCTTAAGGGGAATCACCCCTATGATTAAATTACATCCTATTGGGTCTCTCCCACAATACCTGGGGATTATGGAAACTATAATTCAAGATGAGATTTCGGTAGGGACACATCCAAACCATGTCAGTCACATTTTTCCTTTTGCTTTTTTTTTTTTAATACATGTAGAAAACCCATAATGCTTGTAGCTGTTTCTTTTTACAGGAATTGCTTCAATGTGATATATATATTACATATATTATATATAATACATATAATATACAATATATAATACTTATATAATTATATATTATATAATATCATATATATACATAATAGTAGTAAGTTCATTGCCTTCACTTATCATACCTTTTTCTCAACAGTGCAGCTTGTCAGTGTAGTATAGGTTAATATTTTCAAAATTTGAAATCAGGGTAAGTTGCCATTATCTCTTTCAACTCATTTACTTCCTGGAATCTACTTGTGAAAAATTTCTTTAAAACAGCTATAGCTTGCAGTTAGCCAATTTTTTGTCAAATGAACACCTTACAGTAAGGTGTTTTATACCTGCACTGTAAAGAAAAAGGAGGTATTTTATTTTTCATTTTCTTCTCTAAATCTTCATAGACCAATACCTAGCTATTGCCTTGTATATCATTTAAATAGGCTATAAGAAGAAACTTGTGTTTTAAGAAAAAAAATAGTAGATATTAAATTTGAAAACTATGGACTGGCTATTGTTATTTTGGCTTGATCTTCTGTGAACTATTTGCACCTGAAACATGGACCGCTTGTCATCAAGATACTAAACAGTTGAAAGTGGGAAATAGTAATGCTATATAAATGGCCAATATTTTTCAAAAGTAACAATCTTCCTATTATAGTCGGTACAGTCTTTCCAGGGTGCCAAACTACAGGTTTTGGTGGGCAAAAAGTTTAGAGTCACACTGTATTTCTTGATTTCCTGTTATATTTGATAGCCTCACCAACTAGAATGCTGCAAACCTCTAATTTTGAGGCCTTCAGTGTTACCAGTAAGGCCTAATAAGACAACATGGAACAAACTAGATTATACTGATTCAGCAGAATAGATTTAACTCAGAGGGCAGTTTTGGAAGCCACTGAGTGATGAAGTAGCTCTCATAGTTAAGTGAATTATTCTCTAAGAAATATTTGGTTTATGTGAGTTTGAGGACATCTACTGGTGGCTCCTGGACTATGCAATGCAATAAACCTGACCTGGTCATGCTGTTGCCACTTTGGCAAATGCACTGTCCAACATAAGCTAGGGTGGTATGGTGGGAAATTCATGAAGCTACCTCTCTAAACCTGTTGGTTGATTATTCCTGTTATTGGATATGCTGTTAGCCTTGTCTTTATTGCCATAAGGTAAGACGTGCATTGTATTGGCCCAAATAACATGACAACTACCAATGGAAAAGTAAGTTGCCTGTCAATAGTGGGACAAGCACTGGGGTTTATCTTACTCGCTGTGCCTTGGATTTTGCCTGTGAGTGGTATTGTGAATTTTATTTGATCATTTATCGATATAACCACTTCAGAGTAGATTAAGGTATATACAGTAGCTTTGTGAATAAGCTATGACCCAGAAGACCAATATGAAATAGCAAACACAATGGTTAAGAGCACAAGTTTTAGAAATGCAACATCGCAATTTGTTAAGAGAACGGTTCACCCTCTTACTGTGTAATCCTAGGAAAGTTATTTAACTTCCCTGTGCCTATGCTTTCTTATCTATAAGATGGAAAGTGTAATCATTTATATCTCGCTGGATTGTTTTGATTATATGAATTAAAATTTAAAGCACATTATGTCTGGAACACAACAACTCTTTAGAAATATTACCTACTGTAACCTGGCTGAATCAAATGTATTCCTATGCAGGTAGAGGCCCAGGGATCAATGAAACCACCACCATCGATATCCATACAGTGACATTTCTGAGACGATTGTATTATTTCTCATGCACTACCCTCATTTTTCTATGATCTTTAGCAAGGAGAAAAACACTTTACTAGAAGTTCTACTAGGAGTTTTAAAACACTTTACTAGGAATTATACTTATTGCCAGAGCTATTCCAGGACCCTCATGCTCTATATCTTTTTCTGAATTTAATGCAAATTCTCTCCCAAAATGCTTATCCACAAAAAATATAAGTTCTAAAAAATGCTAAAACTCTATTTTATATAGTTAACAATTTAACATATATAAAATTTTTAAATCTGCAGAGAAATCCATAGAATTAATAGGTGTGTTTATTAAGGTCATTGGACAATTTGTTTCTATTTGTTGGATGTAATTAGAAAATAAAATTTTTAAAAATCACAATTTACAATAGCATCAAAATATCAAATACCTAGGTATAATCTACAGAAAAGCATGCAAAAGCTATATAGACATTACTGAAAGAAATGTTAAAAGATCTAAGTAAATAAACATGTTCATAGATTGGAGGGCTCACTATTATTAAGATGTTAATTCCATCTACATTGGTGTATAGGAATCAGATTGTAAAATATATCAGCCCATATAGTAGTTCCCTATCACATGTCACTTGGGCATATTCCATTTTTCTAGCCAACATGCTGAGTTCTTCCACCATTGCCCTGATATCAACATATAGTAAGGACTCATTAAATTTCCTTTCATCTTCCCAGCAAAAGAACAGAGCTCTTTAAATAGAACATCTCTTTATACACTCCCAATGACCTGTGAAAGAGCTAATACATGAAAATTCAAAGAGATTGTTAACTCTCTATTAATACCTAACACCATGATTCAAATCTACTAAACCCAGATTTTCACAAAGCTGGATTATTGATCTTTGAACAGCCCTGCCCATATTGAGAAGACGATAAATCCAGAAGTGAAATCACTGAATTCCAGAGGGAATCTAGAGGAATGCTAGGTCGGGATCTGAACAAGAATGTAAGATTTATTCATTTTCCAACCATGCTTCAGCCAGTCTTTAAAGGCAAGCAACAAATCCAATTTTTCTTGACCTCCATTAAGCCCTTTACGAATTTTTTTAAGTGATAGAGTCTTGCTATGTTGCCCAGGATGATCTGAAACTCCTGGCGTCAAGCAATCCTCCTGCCTCAGCCTCCCAGAGTGTTAGGTTTACAGGGATGAGCCACCAAGCCTGGCCTGCTTATAAATGATTTATTTTCTCCATATTGTGTTTACTCTAATATCCTTGGTTGTTGGCTTCACCATGTCTTTCAGCCCACTAGTTATACAATTCCATATCTTTTTTCAGGCTTTTTCCATAGTTTCTTCCTTAGCTTTGGTATCTCCCATTGTCTTAAGTGGGAAAATTCTCTCTGTGGTCTCTGATACTAGTAAAACCTATCTGTTGTCCATTCTCTTGAAACACTAAATCTTGATAGATGTTTCCATTATCTGAATACTTATGTATCTCCCACATTCATATGTTCAAACTAATCATCCATGTGATGATATTAGAAAGTTGGCTCTTTGGGAGGTGATTAGAGTATGAAGGTGGAGCTCTCATAATTGGGATTTGTACCCTTGTAAAGGAGACCAAGGGGAGATCATTTGTCTCTTCCATCAAGTGAGGTGAGGACACAACGAGTAACCAGGAAGTGGCCCCTCACCAGATACCAAAGCTGCAGGTGCCTTTATCATGACTTCTCAGCCTCTGGAACTATGAGAAATAAATTTCTGTTGCCACCAAGTTTATGGGGTTTTTTTTATAGCAGCCCGAATGGACTAAGGCAGATGGGAAGTGGGACATAACCTAAAATGAATATAGAAGAGCAAGATAGAGAGAAAAATGAAAAAAAAAAAAGTGATAAGAATTTATTTCAGAAAGCTAAATCCCCACATTAGGGGAAGCCAAAAACAAATTATCAGCTATAACCACAGGGTGCCTGAAACTATGTCCAAAGCAAAAAAAAAGCAGTAGTAGATAATCATACTGCTGGAAAGCAGGGAAAATACGTAACAAAAGGGAAATGAAGTTACTCTACCTTTTTCAAGGAGAATAATGACCAAACTGCAAAGGAAAGAATAAATGTCCTCAGGAGAAAATAGAAACTCAGAAAAGGTGAGGAGGTAGTGAGAGCTCCCAGCAGTTTTGTGAAAATTTTTGTCTTTAGATGGAGATTAATTGTATCCTAAGCTTGAAACAACTTACAGTTGTGATGCCAGTAATATTTAAGAATCATGGGAAATTGCAGAAGCCCTATAAGATCACAAGAAAAATAAAGATATTGGTTTCTTTAGAAGAAAAATAAAGGTATTGGTTCTTCAAACTACAGATTAGATAGCTAGGTGGTATAACCTGTTAGATTTATATAAACAGTATAGTTAAAAAGAAAATGAAAAAGATAATTAAATATTGTCCCACATAGTAAAAAATTGCTAGCATATACATTAGCACAGTTTATCATCTGAATACCCCTTTACACAAAGTAGACATTATTCTTCTTCATTTTTAGTTTAGTTTTTTTTTGTTTGTTTTTTAAATTACAAATACAGAAATTGAGATTTAGAGAGGTTAAAGCATTTTACACAAGATTAAACAATACTTTCTTACAGAACTGTTTTCCTTACAACTCCCCTCTCCAAGTTCCATTTTGATATTGGAATGCTGTTACAATCATCTGTTTTTCAATCAAATCTAAACATTTGATTAAAGATCAAATTAATAGTACAGAAAGTTTTTTCAGATTTGACAGCATACACATTTTATATACACTATACACAAAATATATGTTTTAAAAGACAAATTTGAACAACATATGACCAGAAAACTCAGTATATTCTTGAAATCAAAAAGAGGAATAAAATTATCCAAATAGAAAATTGGGCAAGTGGCAAGTTAGTATAGAATGCAAATTGCAGTTAGACATGTAAATGCAAATTAAAACAAAATATTAAATGGAAAACAATTAGGAAGACATAATACTTCTTGCTTGAAAGTGTTAAAGTAGATAAAAATTTGATTTATAGAGACGGTTGTGTAAGATGTTTCATGCTTTCTAGTGGGCAATCTGGTAATGTATTCTAAAATTTAAATTTGAATATAATTTGATCCACTTCTGAAAGTTTATCTTAGGATAAGAATAGTGCAAGTGCACAAAAATGTGTATCTCAGTATGTATGCTCCATGTTGCTTATAATGAAAAAATTTGGAAACAGCCTAAATGTCAATGAATAATGAATAGATTAAATAAATTGCAATATATGTGTACAGTGGGGGAAAAATTACATACATTCCAAAGGAAAAGGAATATTTTTACATTTTAAAATGGGAATGGATATATGATATGTCAGTTAAATACAAAAGTATAAAATATGATACAATTTGTTTAAAAATATGTCCATTAAAATTCTGTAGAGACAAATAATAAGTTGTTAATGATGGTTACCTGCAGAAACAGAATTTCTGTGTTACTTTGGTTTCACTGAAGTCTTTTTGTTATTAACCATAATGTTTGCTTCACACTGGATTATCATCTTGAAACAATGGGATTTCAAGATTCTGTCCTTGACTCCTTGCCTAAGTAATATTATGAACCACAACTTAGTAATGTCACAAAAAGTGTTTTCATTAATGTTTTGTTGACCGCCAGAAAGGGTCTTTCACAGATAAGATTAAATTATAAAAATTATTTCAAGTCTGATGATGAGATAAAATATTTTTAAAAGACAAGAAATATGTTCATTTCAGAAATTATTCAAAGTAAAAATCAGAATGGAAGATTGTCCAATGTTCATATATAAACCCTAAATATTTTAATTTATGATTTGTTAAATATAAGCAAATATAATTTATTTGCTGAATTAAAATTTTTAACATAGTTTAGACTACTTTACAAAGAAAAGAGAGTTTGGATTTAAGGAGGTAGGTTACCTTTTAAAATATGTACTGCTTAACATACTTAAAAATGCTATGAAGACAGAGTTTTTTCTTTCCTTTCCTATAGATTGTATCCCTCAATCAATACCTAGAGTAGCATTGACACAAAACAGACACTAAATAACTATTTGTTGTAGAAATAAATTAGGAGCAGCAAAAGTGCTATTTTTTTCTCAATGGAATACCACATTTGAAGAAAATTTCACCAATTGAACCATGACAGGATTACGAAAAATTTAGAAACCTTGTTGCATGAGAAATGAAGAGAGGCTCTACTTTCCATCTAGAAAAGCAAAGAGCATTGTACATATGGTGGCTGCGAAAAAATATTCTATGCCAGAAAGATTAGAATAATTCTGTGTATCACCAGAGGGCAGGATTCTGACAAGGGGCTTGGATTTATGGAAAGATATATTTCTTATGAATATAAGTTAAAATTTTCTAAAACGTACTATTGTCTAAAACTGTAAATACTAAACTCTCCATCCCTGATAGTACTCAAACATGACTTCTAGGAAATGATATTTAGAGCATTTCTGCATGGTGTAGAAGTTTGGGTGATTACTAAATCAATCCTTTCTCAGTCTACTTATTGAAAAACATTGCATTGTGTATTTTCATTTTAGTTAAAATAATGTTAAGCTATCAGAAACTGACTTCAAGGCAATACATTTAAATTTCATATCCTCCTCCTCCTTCTAGAAAAACTATCACAAAAGCTCTGTAACATTTTACTACTAATAAAATTGATGTCACCAAAAGAACCCCTTTCACCTCTCATAAAATTTCATGGGCCTATCACTGAATGCATGAGTCCTCACTCAAGCACATACACACATGCACAGCAATGGGTGGGTTTTTTGTGGGGGGGATTGGTATTTACAACTTTGTTTAAATTAGTTTTAGAGACCAAATCATGAAGATATGTTAGCTCTGGTATTAGAAGCTTTTCGTTAATCAGAGAATTTATAGTTATGTGTTAGCTTTATCTGAATAAAAAAAATCTAATAAATCAATTCCACTCCAGGTTGAGCCTGTCATCTTGAGAAACAATGACTGCAGAAAATTATGGGTTTATATCTTGTCTGGGAGCCTCATAAGTCACAAGTACAATACATTTAAACCACTTTGAGGGCTCTCAGGTAAGACATATGAAGCTATTACTTACTACAATCTGTGAAGCAGCCATACTGCAGCTTTTAAAAGCAATTTTGTAAACATTTCAAATTTTTATTTTTAAGAAAATTCATTTAACTCAGTGCTTCGTTATATGCACACCTACACCCGTATATTCATACCCACATATATGTATCCTACAGCTGCATAATTACCAGATGTTTTCTCTGTAGGAAGCATTAGAGGAAATGACTGTACAAAATTGCTGTATAAAATATAGTAAGGGACACTAACTTGCTATCATTTCAGCTTCTCCTCATGATGTATTTTAATGACTTTAATGCCCCTATGAATGATTTTTATCTGCAGGCCAATTTGTTTTATTTTAATAGTGTTTAGTTTCTTTCCAGCCTTTTTAAATCACTCAATTTAAATTTATGAAAGCTTCTTGATGTAAAGCATTAGTCTGGATATCAAGAATATCAGGATTCTAGTCCTGGTAGTCATTCCCGAATCACGAAGGTGGTGACCTTCAGCAAGTACCTGCCCTTCTGCTGCTCAGTCCCTCATCAATAAAACAAGGCCATTGGATGGGCGGATCACTAAGGCCTTTCCAGCACATTCTCCATCTGTGCCTGTTTAAACAAAAAATAATTTGGAATTTGACTGACAACCTAGGTCAAAAGTTTATACTAAGGACATGAAAAGCATTCAAAGCCTTTTCTTTGAAATTTGATGTCTTAGGTTGAGTTTCCCAGAAACAGACTCTGAGCCAAGGATTTGTGTAAAAGTCACTTATTAGGAAAAAACAATAGATGAGTGAAAATTTGGGGTAAAAAAGGGATGGATACAAGCCAAACAATGATATAGAACTAAGAAAAACCCCACAGAGCATAGCAGTATAGCTCAATTCCACGTGGAAGTTTTAGAGACAGAGGAAATTGTGGTCTTAATTGGGATAAGGGAGATGGAGTATTTATATTTCCTCCCCTGAAACTCATCAGACCTTTGATAAGAGCTTGGACCTCAGTAGGTAATAAATCTCTAGGTACTCAGGCTCTGAGTGTCTCTACCAGCCTAAGGGAAGCCTCTGCACAGAGATGCCGACACTGGCTACTTGGAGAGAAAGTACTCAGGGAACTGAAATGTTCCAAAAGATTAAAGGGATCCAAAAGGACATGGGTGAAGCATTGAAAACTTTAGGGGGTTACATAACGAGTTCCTAAGCATGTATGAAAAGTCAGCAATGTAGCCTCCATCTCTACTCCCTCCCAGGCAAGCAGTGAAAGTACATGATGGTCCTTTTCCCCAAAACATTATACTTATTACACATTCAGCAATGGTATCTGAACACTTGTAGATGTCCAACAGATTATACAGTGGTGAACAAAACAGATATGATCTTCTTATACTCCATAAGACTCATGGGCCTCATAGTAAAATGGAAGAAGTAGATGACAATGATAAATTACAATAATTCAATCATGTAACATAACAAGATACATTGTGAGAATGACAGAAAGTGTTCATTACAAAATGAGAAATCAAGGAAGGTTTATCTGAGATATTGACATTTAAGGGGAGACCTAAATGATGAGTAGTTACATCCAGGTAAAAAAAAAAAATAGCGATGCGGGTGGTAGGGGGTAGTATTCAGACATAAAAGACCATGTGCGATGGAGTTTTGCATAGTCAAAGCACTGAAATAAGGCCATGTAGCTGGAAAGTTTTAAGCAGGTGGAGAACAATGTGTGTTTCAAGAGATAAATGACATTAATCTTTAAACTATGTGAAGGTGATTATCTTTTATTCTCAGTTTAATGAGAAACCATTTCAAGCAGAGGACAGATATGATCTAATTCAAAGAAAGTGCCAGCTTCATGGTATGATCATTTAATCTGAGTTCCCACTAAGAAATCAAATCAGATTATCAATGCCCTCTTTCTATGGAGTGTGTGTGTGTGTGTTTATGTGGGAATTGGGAAGGGGAGGTGATAGTGAAAATAGAGTTATGTGTAGGTTAAGAATTTTGAGTAAATTTTATCCTCTAGATTGGACAAATATATAATGAAGATAACCATGGGATTCTATTACCAAAGAACAAAGACTTCTTAATTATATTAGGAAGATCAAAGAAGACACAATAGAGAATTGTGCACTAAATTTTGGAAATGAGAGGAAATATGGTCCCTTGCAGGAAGTTGAGTGACTGAACATAGAATTTGAAGGAAGCAGGCACAAGAAATGTGAAGTAAGAATGGCTAGGCACGTGCTTAGGGGCTGATGCTGACTTGACAGTTCAAGTGATCTAGTGAAGAATGTTTAGCACTAGAACAATATGGCCATATTTGCATATTATAAAAATTGTGCTGGCAGGAATGTCAAAACTAGATTTATAAGGGAAACCACTTAAGAGACTATTATAATAATCTGCATGTGAGAGGATACATTCTAAAAGGAAGTAGGAGTAGTGAACATAGAGGAAAGAGAATGAAAGCTAAAGAATTTTAAGCAAGTGAAACCAATGATACTTGATTGACTATCACAGAAAATGAGGGGAAGATGTAGTCAGAAATCACAGGTGAACATCACGGCTTTGGCTCAAACAGCTAAATGAAGGGTATTTTTTTTTTTAATTTAAGCTATGGGGTACATGTGCAGATCTTGCAGGATTATTACATAGGTATACATATGCCATGGTGATTTGCTGTCTCCGTCCCCCCATCACATACATCAGGTATTTCTCCTAATGTTGTCCCTCCCAAATCTCCCCACTGCTACCCCTTCCCTAGGTGCTCCCAACCCCCAACAGACCCACTGTGTAATGTTTCCCTCCAGTGTCCATGTGTTCTCATTGTTCAACACCCACTTATGAGTGAGAACATGTGGTGTTTGGTTTTTGTTCTTGTGTCAATTGGCTGAGAATGATCGTTCCCAGATTCATCCATGTCCCTGCAAAAGACATGAACTCATCCTTTTTATGGCTGCATAGTATTCCATGGTGTATATGGTGTACATTTTCTTTATACAATCTATCTTTGATGGGCATTTGGGTTGGTTCCAAGACTTTGCTATTGTAAACAGTGCCACAACGAATATACATGTGCATGAGTCTTTATAATAGATCAATTTAAAATCCTCTGGGCATATTCCTAGTAATGGGATTGCTGGGTCAAATGATATTTCTATTTTTAGATCCTTGAAGAATTGCCATACTGTTTTCCACAAAGGTTGAACTAATTTACACTCCCACCAGCAGTGTCAAAGCATTCCTATTTCCCCACATCCTCTCTGAAATCTGTTGTCTCTAGATTTTTTAATGATCACCATTCTAACTGGTGTGAGATGGTATATCAATGTGGTTTTGATTTGCATTTCTCTAATGACCAGTGATAATGAGCATTTTTTCATGTTTGTTAGCCACAAAAATGTCTTCTTTTGAAAAGTGTCTGTTCATATCTTTTGCCCATTTTTTATGGATTTTTTTTCTTGTATATTTGTTTTAGTTCTTTGTAGATTCTGGATATTAACCCTTTGTCAGATGAGTAGCTGGCAAATTTTTTTCCCATTCTGGTGCTTGCCAGTTCACTCTAATGATAGTTTCTTTTGCTGTGCAGGGGCTCTTAAGTTTAATTAGATCCAATTTGTCTGTTTTGGCTTTTGTTGCCATTGCTTTTGGTGTTTTTATCATGAAGTCCTTGCCTATGCCTCTGTCCTGAATGGTATTGCCTAGGTTTTCTTCTAGGGTTTTTATAGTGTTAGGTCTTATTTTTAAATCTTTAATCCATCTGGAGTTAATTTTTGTATAAGGTGTAAGAAAGGGGTCCAGTTCCAGCTTTCTGCACATGGCTAGCCAGTTTTCCCAACACCATTTATTAAACAGGGAATCCTTTTCTCATTGCTTGTTTTTTTCCAGTTTGTCAAAGATCAAATGGTTGTAGATGTGTGGCATTACTTCTGAGGACTCTGTTCTGTTCCATTGGCCTGTACCTCTGTTTTGGCACCAGTACCATGATGTTTTGATTACCATAGGCTCTTAGTATAGTTTCAAGTCAGGTAGTATGATGCCTCCAGCTTTTTTTTGTTCATTTGTTTAGGATTGTCTTGGCTATGCAGGCTCTTTTTTGGTTCCATATGAAGTTTAAGGTGGTTTTTTCCAGTTCTGTGAAGAAGGTCAATGGTAGTATGACGGGGAAAGCATTGAATCTATAAATTACTTTGGGCAGTATGGCCATTTTCACAATATTGATTCTTCCTAACCATGAGCATGGAATGTTTTTCCATCTGTTTATGTCCTCTCTTACTTCCTTGAGCAGCAGTTTGTAGTTCTCTTTGAAGAGGTCCTTCATGTCCTTTGTTGTATTCCTAGGTATTTTATTCTCTTTGTAGCAATTGTGAATGAGAGTTTGCTCATTATTTGACTCTCTGTTTGTCTGTTATTGGTGTATAGGAATCCTGGTGATTTTTGCACATTGATTTTGTATCCTGACACTTTGCAGAAATTGCTTATCAGCTTAAGGAGATTTTGGGCTGAGATAATGGGGTCTTCTAAATACACAATCATGTCATCTGCAAATAGAGACAATTTGGTTTCCTCTTTTCCTAATTGAATACCCTTTATTTCTTTTTCTTGCCTGATTGCTGTGGCTAGAACTTCCAATACTATGTTGAAAAGGAATGGTTAGAGAGGGCACCTTTGTCTAGTGTGAGTTTTCAAAGGGAATGCTTCCAGTTTTTGCCCATTCAGTATGACATTGGCTGTTGGTATGTCATAAATAGCTTTTATTTTATGAGATATGTTCCATTAATACCTAGTTTATAAAGAGCTTTTAGCATAAAGGGCTGTTGAATTTTGTCAAAGGCCTTCTCTGCATCTATTGAGATAATCATGTGGTTTTTCTCTTTGGTTCTGTTTATGTGATAGATTATGTTTATAGATTTGCATATGTTGAACCAGCCTTGCATCCCCAGGATGAAGCCTACTTGATTGTGATGAATAAGCTTTTTGATGTGCTGTTGCATTCAGTTTGTCAGTATTTTATTGAAGATTTTTGCATCGATGTTCATCATAGATATTGTCCTAAATTTTTTTTTTTAGTTGTATGTCTGCCAGATTTTGGTATCAAGATGATGTTGTTCTCATAAAATTGATTAGGGAAGATTCCCTCTTTGTATTGTTTGAATAATTTCAGAAGGAATGGTACCAGTTTCTCTTTGTACATCCTATAGAATTTGGCTGTGAACCCACCTGGACCTGGACTTTTTTTGGTTCATAGCCTATTAATTGCTGCGTGTTCTTCAGACCTTGTTATTGGACTATTCAGGGATTCAACTTCTTCCTGGCTGAGCCTTGGGAGGGTGTAAGTGTCCAGGAATTTATCCATTTCTTCTAGATTTACTGGTTCATGTGCATAGAGTTGTTTGTAGTAATCTCTGATAGTAGTTTGTATTTCCGTGGAATCGGTGGTGATATCCCCTTTATCATTTATTATTGCATCTATTTGATTCTTCTCTCTTTTCTTTTCTATTAGTATGGCTAGCAGTCTATCTATCTTGTTGATCTTTTCAAAAAACCAGCTCCTGGTGAAGGGTAATTTTTAGGAAAGAGAAAAATGAACAAAATGTTCTCAGGAGAAAATGCCAATAAATTTGTTTTGGAAATAATCTGTGGACAATTTAGATGAAGAAGAAGAAGAGTAATTGTATCTATAGATTTGAAAACCAAACTAGAGATTTTGGCAGTATAAGTTGGGACTTATATAGGATAGTTTAAGCCAATAGATTACATGAGATCACCCAGAAAATGCCTAAGAAGGGTAATAAAAATGGAACTACAAGAAACACTAACATGCAATATAAATAGAGAAATAATAGTTCATTTATGAAAGTAAGAAAAATCTTCCATGAACCACAAAAGATAAGTTTCAGGCAAACAACAGACGAAAGAAAATCCAGTAGAGAGTAATCAGTCCAAATGCTAAAAGAACGTCAAATTGTATAAGGATCAAATTTGATCAAATGTCAAATTTGGTAAGATTTAACCACTATTAGTTAGCTATTTGGTAGAAAGCAGTATGGGACTTCTGGAGGTAGAGGAGTGAATAGAAAGTGAGAGAGTAAACACAAGGGAAAATGATATTTTTAAAAAACTAGAAATTTGGCTTTGAAGTAAAGGAGAGAGAAGAGATGGCACTCTCCGTTTTTTGTTTTTTTTTTTTTAACAGAATCTACATCGATGTTATTCACTCTTCAGCCTGAAAGATGGCTGACAAATGGTAAATGACTACAAAATTTGTAGACGTTCTACAGTTTAGGTCCGATAAATGAAATAATTGAATGAAGGTTTAGGAATATTTTACCTTTATTTTTGTTCCTTTTGTGTTTATAATTATTTGTAAAATAGAAGATTCTTGATGATATATTTATTCTGAAGGAACAGAAAAAAAGATTACAGATACAAGCAAAATGACGGATTGCTAGAGTGAGTTATTGGAGGAAACTGGAGTAGATGGCCTCTAAAGCAAGGGAAAGAATTTTCATCATCAAGAGGAGGTATTTTTCTTTCTCTTGATGGTAGAGAAGCAGGAAAATTGTACAGGTTTGGAAAAAGCTTCTGAAAATGAGTGTTAAGGTTTAATCTGTTTCATCAATATTTATCAAGTGCCTACTGATTACCGGCCACCATAGGAGGCACTGGGAATGCAATAGCGAGCAAAACTAGATATGGCTCCTTTCCTCAAGTTGCTCAGGGTTTGCAGGAGGTGAGACAGGTGTTAATCAAATAACTACATATTCATTATCATACAATGGGAATGAGCAGTACTATGAAGAGAATTATATTTTTTTCCAAAAGAGTGCATAAAACACTTAACCACAGAGATCAGGGAAAACTTATCAGAGGAAGTTGTGATTGAGTCAATAGTTCAAGAGTAAATAGAGTTATCTAGGAAGAAATGATAGGAATGCTATGCCGGACAGAGGAGTGGCCTTTGGGACAGCGTGTTATTTCAAAAATGTTGAGAATTTTTGAACTTTGAATTCTGTACGCCTTACAAACTCACTTTAACAGGTGAGTGAATGAATGTTTATATTGCCCAGACCATGGAAAAAGAGCTGCTTATCCAGAAATTTCATCTTTGTGTCTGTGCTTCTACCTCCCAAACTGTTCAAAGAAATTTAAGCATGGGAAGACGAATAGGGTGAATTTTAATGGGAAATGCATTGAAGCACCCTCAAAGATTAATTTCCAATGACACACTCTTCCAAAGGGCTAAACCACTGTATGTATTAGTTACATAAATTCATTATATATTATTTTGGGGACTGTCTTCAGTAACAACTACCTCACTACAAGCCATTTAAACTGTGTTTTCAAGAGAATATAAAATACATTCACTTTTAAAAATAAAAAAATAAAAAAATCGCACATTAATGCACATTAATATATTATTTGCCAACAAATTCTATTACCCTGGATTTTTCCATTAATAAAACTAAACATAAAATGACAAAGTCTCTAGAGAATTGAGGCATTGTTTTGATTTGGTATCATTTTTCAGCAAATATTTTTATGGATCTTCACTCCTGATATAAATTCTGAAGCTTACATAAGCAGCTGCATCTTTACTCTTCACCTATGTGATTTTGATCAATGAAGCTATATTTTGAGCAGCAGAATTTCAAATCTTGTCTCTGGCCCATGAAAAACCTAATCGGAGGAATTCCAATTGTAGATTTATTATAGCTGTTGCAAAGGAGGAAAGCATATTGCTAATAAACAGCAATTAGCTACACGTTTTAGGCCAAGTGAGGACTATCATTTACTCTGAGAGTTTTTAAACTTTGAATTAGTTGCATTTTACTCACCCACTTTGGCAGGCTTTTTTTTTTTTTCTTCAGAAAACATTTGTAACAATATTCATATACACAAACATCATTGCTTCTCTTTGTTAAAGGAAGTATGAGCCAATCCAATCCAACACTCCCATTGATCCTAGTCTCCCTCCTCCACCCCAACGCTTGTTATTGAACCCAAGTCTGATTCTAAATAATGCAATTTGGGGATGACAACCTGATTGTGGAAATATTTTTCCAATAGGGGTGAGCTAACAAGGCTTAAAACTTGTGCTAAATTTAGGAAGCCAGACCCAAATCTGAACTAGAAATATCACAATGTTAAACTTTCCCAAGGCAGGGGTTCCCTGGAGCCCATAACTGTGCCATTTTCATTTTTCAAAATACTTTTTTGGGGGGACAGAGTTTTGCTGTCACCCAGGCTGGAGTGCAGTGGAGTGATCCAAGCTCACTGTAACCTCTGTCTCCTGGATTCAAGAGGTTCTCCTGCCTAAGGCTCCCAAGTAACTGGGATTATAAGCATGCACCACCATGCCTGGCTAATTTTTTTGTATTTTTAGTGGAAATGGGGTTTCATCATTTTGGCCAGGCTGGTCTTGAACTCCTGACCTCAAGTGATCTACCTGCCTCGACCTCTGAAAGTGCTGGATTACAGGCATGAGTCACCATGCCTGGCCCAAAATACTTTAAATTAAACTTTAATGAAACTAAATTTATGACTACAGCCTTTCAAAACAGAGACATATACTTCACTGCAATCTCAAGATGAGCTGAAACTCAGATGAGGCTGCCAAATAAATCATCACACATCTTACAGTTAAAGAAAGCTAGTTGGAAGAAATAACAGTAAAAATTATGTTTGTCTTAAAATGGAATAATCAGCCTTGAGAAACTGTTCGCTTTCTGTCACCGAAAGCATTTGAATGAAGGCCAGATAGCCACTAGCCAGTAATGTTGTAGAGGATATCCTGTATTAGTAAGAGGGTTGTTTAAAGTATGCCCTCTAGTGTTATTGTTGATTCTCAGGGGCTATAATTCCAAGAAAATGATGAATAAAAATATTATCTGACAGGATTATTTGAAATCATTTATATATTTTTAAACAAGGTGACATATCATTCAGGGCTCTTGGCCATAAGCAACAAGTACACTTTTAGATAACACAAAGAATTAGCTATTTGGTGGCTCACAGATTAGAATCAGGATAAATAAATTTTGGAAAATGGGTGAATAAGAAGGCTCGGCAATGACAACAATAACCAAGTTTAGGCTAAAGGACTAGATTGATTAGAATGCTCTTTTGGTACCACGGCCATCTATGCTGCTGAATACAGCTATGACTGAGTTCTTAAAACCAAGATAGGCCAATCCTTTTGTTGATACACATCTTGCAAGATTCTGTGAAGCCCTTGCAAATACAATCTATCCCTTCCTCTTTGCGTCACTTTCTCCAGAGTTTAAGCTTAGAATGGAGCATCCATCTAGCAGCCAGAACAAGGTACAGATACCTTAACTATTAAGGGATACAAAGAGAGAGAAACAATTTGCTTCCCTTCACATTCATAGTGAGGATAAGGGTCTTACTTTCCACATAGATACAATAAGGTATTCCTCCAAAATGAGAAGTGAGTTCAGATTCTGATGAGTCAAAAAAGAAAAAAAAAAAAGGAAAAATATCTACTCCATTGGGGGTGGGGAGTTGGATTTGCAGTTTTCGTGTTTTGCCTCATCTGATTTCTTTCTGATTTCCTGTCTCCTGGAAGTATTTCCTAGAGCCATACCCTAGTTTCTCAGTAGAATATATAACCAAATGACCATTTGTCATGGCCTATTCTATGCTTTTATTGTCTCTGAATAGAACAAAGTAATCAATTTTGAGGAAATATATGTCTCTTCCCAAGTAATGGTTTCCAATTATAGGTTTCATAGGAAATGCCAGGATTGCTTATGGCCTGTTGTTAATAATCTGAAATTGCCTATTCTGTTAAATATTAACTGTGGTATGGAAATAAAATAGTATCTGCATTAGAGTTCACTAATCAAAATAGTTATAACCACTGTGCACATTTCACATGGCTTCACTTAAATAGGATCGAGTATCATTCAATCAGAATCCATTGCATAAAGCTACATTCTCAAAAGGTTCTCTCCCCTTCAAACTGGATGAGCTCAGGATCTTTTACAGAGGGAGTGTTTCTATAGATGTGAAGGCCTCTATTTTGTAATACTGGGATATTTATTAGGGCTACAGGACTCGTCTCCCTCATATGATCCCAGAGTGACATAAACACAACAGAGACCAGTATGCTTGCCTGATTATTTGGAGTCTTATGAAAAAAATAATGAATCAAATTCAGGCCAAATCCAGTCAACTCATCTTCATACAACAGCATCCATACTTGTAGCCCAATCATTGGAGTAGCCTTTATTACTTGAGAAGAATAGTATTAAAATAAAGATTGATGGAGCATAATTTAGATTTGCATTTCTTTGAGGGTTTCTCAGCCAGTGATATTTCTTATTTGTTCTCCTACTATCTTGTGATGCAAAACACATGCTAATGAACACTGGAAGTGTCCTGGCAAGCCCTTCATCCTAGTAGTAAGGTAATTAGCATGATTTATACTATATCTTCCTCAACAACCAGCATCTATCTTTTTACAAATTAGATAAATATCAAATAACATAAACACTACACATCAAAGTAGAGAAAAAGTAAAGAATCCTCACACTTACCAGCTAGTTTCACCATGCTCACAAGACCAAACTATAAACATACTCAAGAACAGAAATGAATGCCAAATATCACTGGATGGTACTTTCTATGACCTTAAATATGCAGGATATTCAAAATTTAAGGAGCATTGTACAGGGGGAGCATCAAAAGGGGGACATGGACAAAGATGGACTGACTCAACTGTAAAATTAGTGAAGCCTAACTGTTACTTACTTTTTAAACATCAAGACCGACAATTTTGTAAATGTATATCACTGTCTTCAACAAATAGCACATGGTTTAAGGGGGTCACATTTCAAACAACATCTGATACTTTCTTTTACATGTGTTTGTTGTCCCAGGTCCTCTGAGAAGCAGATGCCAAGATGGGGTTACATGTGCAAGGACTTTAAGAACAGGTGCCTATGTGAGGGAAATTTGGGCAGGAGCCAGAAGGCTGGGTAAGCAGTCAGACCACAGTGCAGGTCTGTCCTGCAGCAAAGGACAGATAGGGGACAGAATGGAAGGAAGCACATGATAATCTACAGTCTAAGAGAGTTCAGCAGGCAGCATGGGGAGACCTGGAGCCAGTGTTCTGTCCTAAGAATGTGCCTGCCTTAATATCCTCACCATTCTCAGTAACTGTGGGGAAGAACCCTAGGAACAGTGACAGATTTCAGAACACAGAAACTGGGGCATTCTTTCACTTATGTCCTCCAAAGCTTTACCCATAGTATAAGAAGATTTTTCTATGTCATTAAAAAGGGTCAAAGACCAACTTCTCAGAACTCTCCTTACATCATGTCTTGGTGTAGAGGTGGGAGTGAGATCTGGATAACTGCTAAGACCTCCGTCACTATGCCTGCATCACTGCCCATTTCTTAAGTAGATTCACCTCAAGACATGTTTTAACGTTCACTTTCTTTCACCCTCATACTACTAAACTAAAAGTAATAATACTTCTACTTTCAACTTCCTGTTTATTTGGAACTTTTCATCACCTATCTCATTACCAAATGCAATGCTATTTTTTTTTAAGATGGGTGAATTTCAGTGGACTTTTGGTGGCAGTGTCTGACTTTTGCTCACTCCCCTGAAATGCTCCTCTCTTGGCTTCTGTGACCCAGTATTGCCTTAATTCTCTACATCTGTAATTACACCTTGTTGGCCTTTTATATTCTTTCCTTTCACTTCTCCCAATCTTAAATGTTGACATTTACCAAGTTTCTGTCCTTAGACTGCTTGTTTCTAAATATGTTTTCCACTGACAATACAAATTGTCTTCCAGAATTCTAACTCCTGAACATGTCTACATGTTCCACATCTGAATTATTTTTGCAGCACCTGATATGTCTTTCCATGTATTTTCTGGACTTTTTCCATGGAGTTTTTGAAGGCATGAAACATGATCAAAATCAAATGATTTCTCCTCTACTTTCTTACATTAGGTAATGACACCATCCAGAAGCTGATTACACCATGTGGATTCAGAAAAGAACCCCATTGTAAGTTGAGGAGCATTTCTAATCCAAATTACCCTACATGTTTGTCAACAGATAAAGAAAGTAACATACTTATGTTTCATATTTTTAAAGTTTATATTTTTTCCAAAATATATTACTGAAGTACATTAACTATATGTAAAATAGAAAATTTGGAAACTTACACAATATATCATATGCTATCAGGTTGTTTTTAATCTTGTAATATTTTATTTTATTCTCAGTGAATATGGTTATATGTAAATTATTTACACATCTACCACATATTCAACTAGGTTAAAACCTAGCAGACGAATCGGTGGATTATAATAAATATTTTGTCAAAATACTTTGTTAAAAGAATACAACTAATACCTTCCAGAAATAATATATACAAGTTTTCACTTTTCAATGTAATTATGCAATAAATATTTTTACGCAATTTCTAAAATTCATATGTATTTCCATTTGTAAATGCTTAAAAGTGAATTAATAAAATGGGATGTTGTTTTCTACAATGTCCTATAGAAACTGCCTAAAGGCTATAAAACTGGGACTTATTATTGCAATTTTTAAGAATCTTGGTCATTTTCATAACCAACTGGCATTTTATGATTATCTTAATTTTGTTTTTATTGTTATTCATAAAATTAAACATTTTTAACTTATGTGTGTTTTATTTTGTTTTTGCCATTCATGTATCTAGAGGCTCAGCTCTTGGTTATTGTTCTCATCTCTGTCTTCAGTCTTTCCTGTGGTAGTCTCATTCAGTCTCATGGCTTTAAATATCATCTATGTGTCCTTAACTCCCAAATTCATATTTTCAATTCAGATATCTCTTTGCAATTTTGTCTACTCAACATCTCTATATAGATGTTTAAAAAAACTCTCAAACTTAACATTTTCAAAACTGAACACCCAATCTTCTCTCCAATATATTTATCCCACTACTTCCATCATATTCATTGATGACAGCTTCATCTTTCCAGGTACACAACAAAGAGCCTTTGTGTTATCACTGATCCCTTTACTTTATTCCATAACCTATCAATCAGAAAATTCCACTGATTCTACCTTCAAGATATAGCAAAATTCTGACCACATTTTATATCTTCAACTGTGATAGTTTAGATGTTTGATCTCTCCAAATCTCATGTTAAAATTTCATCCCCAATGTGGCCATGTTGGGTGATGGGGCTGTGTTCAGGTCCTGGGGCGGATCCCTCATGAGTAGATTAATGTCCTACCTGGTTAGGGGTAGTGAGTGAGTTCTTACTCTGTTAGTCCTAGCAAGAGCTTGTTGTTTAAAGAGAGCCTGACATTAGGCCCAGTGGGGTGGCTCATGCCTGTAATCCCAGCACTTTGGGAGGCCAAGGTGGGTGGATCACCTGAGGTCAAGAGTTTGAGACCAGCCTGGCCAACATCATGAAACCCAATCTCTACTAAAAATACAAGAATTAGTTGGGTGTGTGCCTGTAATTCCAGCTACTCAGGTGGTGGAGACAGGAGAATTGCTTGAATCCAGGAGGCAGAGGTTGCCATGAGCTGAGATTGTGCCATTGCACTCAAGCCTGGGTGACAGAGAGAGACTGTCTCAAAAAAAAAAAAAAAGCCCCCAACATCTCCATTTCCTCTCTCTCTTGTTTTCTATCTCACAATGTGATCTCTGTACATGCCACTTCCCCTTCACCTTTCACCATGAGTAGAAGCTCTCACCACATGCAGATGTTGGAGACATACTTCTTGTATACCCTGAAGAAACATGAGTCAAATAAATCTCTTTTCTATATAAATTACCCAGACTTGGGTATTCTTTTATATCAACACAAATGGCCTAAGACATTGACTATTATACCCTAGTCTGAGCACATGGATTTTTGAAATAGCCTCCTACTAGTCTTCTTGCTCTCTATTTTGTCTTATTAATCTATCCTCAGCATGGTGGGCAGATATGTCCTTGTAAGACGGAAGTAAGATTATGCCATTGTTAAAAATCCTTCATGACCCTCTGTAGGAGATCTGGCAGGGTGGTGAGAAAAATTACAGGAAAGATGCAAACCTTCCTAGAAGGCTGGAAAGTTTTGCAAGAGCTTCAGGAAAGAGTTATGGCTGAGGCTGCCTAATCCTCTTACCTTGAGCTAAAAGCAAAAGCAGATAACAAGGGAATGTAGAGGAGTTTATCTAAATAGCTTGTTTACTCATGTCCTAAAACTGACCATTGATCATCTGCATGCAAGACTGCTCTCTACTCAGGGAGTCAGCAATGTTAATTACCCACAAATGGTGTTTGCTTAAAACCTTTGTCATTAAATCTGTTCTAAAATAAATACAAGTGTCTCCGGCATATCAGGGCTACATGGTCCGACTCCTTCTGTGGGGTCTGTTATCCATGAGGACGCTTAGCTGCACTCTCACAGGCAAAACACTTGTGTCTGCAAACTCCTTTAATCTACCACTTGGCCAGAGTCTGCAAGTCAGACTCAGGAGCTGGTTCCCCTGCATGAGGAATGCTACAATGAATGGCAATAGAACCCTCAAAAATGAAGGTGAAGAGAATGCACAGTCAGTAAGTCCTTGGTGCCCATTCAGGATTTCCAAGTTCAAGGGAATTGTTCAGGCTAGGGTGTCATTATGGGGCAACAGTTATTGTACAACAGAAACAGTTTATAAAAGTATTGAAACAGCTGCTTGAAGCTAGTGGAGCCTCTATTTTGCAGGCTCAATTAAGGGACCTAATGCAAACTGCTGTTTTCTATAGCCCATGGTTTCCAACAGAAAACATGCGGGACCTAGAGCTCTGTGAATAAGTGGAGAGAAATCTTAAACAGCATCATGCGCAAGGGCAACGAGTCCCAGTAACATCTCTAATGTTATGGGCCTTAGTCAGGGCTACTTTGGCCTTGCTCTACACAGAAGAGCCCAAAAACAGAAGAGAAGGGGAACCATCACTTACCTTACTGCCTCCTCCTTCTCCCTCAGCCCCACTATTACAGGGTAAAAGTGCCACAAAGGAGACAGAAATTTTCCCTGAGCCTCCTCCCCCAATAAACTGGAAAAAAGACAAGGGATATGCTACAGCTGTGGGACCCTATCTTAGGAAAGTGGCATTTGAAGGGGAGCTCTTGGCCTGCTAGTAATCCAAGATCAACAAGGCCATCAGGCATACGAACCCATTTCTTTAGATGCTTATAAAGAGGTAAGAAAATCATTAGAGAAAACAAAGTGGATAGCCCATTTATGAAAGAATTAATTGAGGTCATAGCTAACAACTTCCGTGTAAGCCCATGGGACTGGTCAGTGCCAGCAAAAACAACTTTAGACGCCAGTCAATACCTCCTCTGGAGGGCAGAATTTGATGAATTATGTGGATGGCAAACCCTTTTCTAATAATGATAATGTGGCTCTCTCAAAATCCTATTTGGGTAAAACAGAGACCTCTAAAGGGAGAGAAATTACAGTGAGCCTATGAATTCATTGGGAGTAATTAAAAGCTGGCGATATAGAACCATCAAAAACAGCCCTTGGAATTCACACCTTTTTATCATTCCCAAAAATTCTGAAAAATGGAGACAAAAGTTTCCATGACTTATGGGCTATTAATGCTAATTTGCTACCTATGAGGTCTGTTCAGCAGGGGTTCCCTTCCCCCATGGTGATTCCTAGAGACTGATCTATAATTGTTATTGACTTAAAAGACTGCTTTTATACTGTTCCCCTTGTAGAGCAGAACAGAGAAAAATTTGCCTTTACGATAGCAGCTATCAATAATGAAAGGCCAGCTCACCGATTTCACTGGAAAGTGCTTCCTCAAGGAATACTGAATAACCCTACCATGTATCAGTATCATGTAAATCAGGCTTTGCTCCGCAGTAGAAAAGAATTTCCTAATTGCATGATTATTTATTTTATGGATGATATTTTACTAGTAGCACCAACAGAACCAGCATTTCTAAGTTTATATGCCTCTATCCAAAGGAATACACAGTTAAGAAGTTTAATCATAGCACCTGAAAAAGTAAAAATGTCCTCTCCTTAGAAATATCTTGGATACATACAAACTTTCCAGTCAGAAAGGCCTCAAAAGGTTAAATTAAATACTAGCAACTTATATATCTTAAATTATTATCAAAAATTACTGGGTGATATTAACCAACTTCTCCCCACCTTGGGCATAACTATTGATAAGCTGCAAAACCTGTTTTTTATTTTAAAAGGCAATGCTGCCCTAGATTCTCCCAGATATTTAACCCCTGCAGCAAAAAAGGAAATTGAGCAAATAGAGCAAACTATTTCTCAGAGGAAACTAGATCACATAGACCCAGGATATTCAGTTCAGTCATTTATTTTTTCTACTAACCATTCCCTACAGGATTAGTAGGATGGATGGCCCCAGGGCTACACTTCCTAGAATGGGTTTTTTGTTCATATACCAGGACTAAAACATTGTCTCCCTATATATCCAGCTAGTTACTATCATCTATACAGGCCACAAATGATGCAATCTGTTGCTAGGTTATGACCTTGAGATCATAAAAGTTCCTTTGAATAAAAAGCAATTTGAAGCAGTATTGCCCCTATCTCTAGATCTTCAGATAGCATTCTCTGATTATACAGGCCATATAGAACATATCTTTCCTGCTGACAAACTACTTCAGTTCTTATACTCCTGTAATTTTGTTTTGTAAATTTTGTAATTTACAAAACAAGTTAAATATGCTCAGGAAACAAAAAAGGAAGAATATGAGTAAGGACCCTGGAACACTACTATCACAAGCCTCATTTACCCTTAATTTTTTAAGTTTAAATGACAAATTTAAATCGGCTATAGAAAAGCTCTTTGCTAAAACCTCTCAAGTTTTATGGAAAGATGTGAATAGTAATGTATTGTGGGGGCCAAATGATTTGCTAACATGGGGAAAAGGACAGGCTTGTATTTATACCCCCTTAGGCCCTCTTTGGATTCCAGCATGATGCATCAAATCATATCATGGCATGGCTAGGACCCAACCCAGTACTAGAAATGAAGGCAATGACCCAGCAGGACCCACAGCCCCAAATGATGTGGCTTCCTTGGACAAGACAAGCCCTGACCATCACCTGGGGGATGCTGAAGAAAATGACTCAGGAGGCCAAGTGAATTCTGCCCCAAACACCATTCACTCCAGATAATTTTTTCCTTTTTTATTCCCTCATTTTGTCTGCTATACTCTATTGCCTTTTTTCTAAATCTTCTAAATCTGCCTTTTTTCTGCCTGTTACTTAGTCTGACACTCCCTTCCCAGCCTCTAACAATGCAACTGCTTGGCTAGGAAGGATTAACATACCCTCAGTAGGTTTCCTCAATAATGATACACATTGGACTGAGATGCCAAGTAACACAACATATGACTCCTTGATTGGAAAACAATATTACTAATTATACTCATGCTTGTCTTATGTGATTTACTAATTCTAGGATGCAAAGCTGGAATATAAGTTATAACTGCTGTGTCTGACAAACCTGTTGCTGCACACATCTGTACTCTTCAATCAACAAAACCTGATAAAGAAACAGAAAATGGGGAGCTGTAGGAGATCATTCAGAATGGTAGGAAATATTATAGGAAAGACACAAACCCCCTGGAAGGCTGAAGGTTTTGCAAGAGCTTCAGGAAAGAGTTATGGCTGAAGGCAGCCTAATCCTATTATCTTGAGCTAATAGCAAAGAACAGATAACAAGGGAATGTAGAGAAGTTTAACTAAATATCTTGTTTACTCATGTTGTCCTAAAACTGACCTTTGATCATCCATGTGCATGACTGCTCTTTACTCCTAGGGTCAGCAGTGTTAATTACCCACAAATAGTATTTGCTCAATACCTTTGTCATTGAACCTGTTCTAAAATAAATACAAGTGTCTCTGGCAAATTGGGGCCACACAGGCTGACTCCCTCTTTGGGCTCTGTAAGCCATGGAGTCCCCTAGCCACACTCTCAAAGGCAAACCCCTGTGTCTGCAAACTCCTTTCATCTGTCACTCAGCCAGAGTCTGCAGGTCAGACTTGGAAGCTCTCCATTGAACTCTGAGTAAAAGCAAAGACCTTTAATATATTACAAGCCCTGAATGGTGTGCCTTATTACCTCTCTGACCTCATTCTTACCAATTTCCATGCTACTCCAGCCCAGTGGCTTGCTCTAATGACCCAGACCTATTTTTGCCTTGGGGGCTTTGTACTGGCTGTTTTCTTTTCCTGGAAAGTATATATCTTAGATATCTATTTGCTTGATTCATTTATCTCCTTTGAATATTTTCTCAAATATCACTGTGGTAAAATACTTACATAAATGGTCCCCAATGTTTTCTGTTTTCCTATATCCACACTCTCTATGTGACCTTTTAGTTCTTCTCACTAACATGATAGCATACTTCTCTAACCTTCAAATTTGAATTTAACTTGTGACTTTTTTTGGCTTATAAAATGTGGCAAAATGCTGAAGTTCTGGTTCCAAGCCTAGACCTTAAGATTTCTTGTGTTTCCCCTTGCTCCCTCCTTATCCTGTGCCTTCACTAGAAGAATGTACCGTACCTACCTTGCTGAAGGTGAAATGCATGGAGCAGAGCCAAAACATTTCATGAGTTCCAACCAAGGGCATCATAGATATGCCAATCCACAATTAAATATTACACATGTGAGAGAGCCTCATTAGGACAAGAAAGCATGCCTAGACAAACCCAGACTAAATTGTTGACCTGCATAATAAGCTAAATAAACTTATACTGGTGCATGTTAGTGAAGTTGGTGGTTGTTTTTTCTCTGTATCATCATAGCAATAGATAACTAAGATAGTACATCTAATTGTGGTGCTACTATTTAAAAAATAAAATATATGATATTGGCTTTGGTACCAGTCAGAGGAGAGAGCTAGGAAATGATAAAGAAGTTGAAAATATGACAAGAATACTGTTATAGAAGGTTGAAAAAATAGTAACCCAGGTCTCATATTGGCAAAATGATTTCAAAATTATCAAAGTCAATAACTTGAAATATAGAAAATGTACCTAATGAACTCTTAGACTTGGCCAAAGTTATATCCAGGCATAATTTTGAAAGCACGTGCTGATATTTTTTCTATAGCCAAAGTTAAGGTGTCATGTGAAACAGATGAACTCAGATAGTAACGATCCAATTTGCAGAGAAAAATATGGAGGTAACAAAGAGGTCAGAACTTCCTGAGTTGGGAAACTAAATTGTAGTCACACATTGCTTAACAATACAAACACATCTGAGAAATTTTTCATCAGGAGATTTCATCATGGTAGGAACATCATACTTACAGAAACCTAGATGGTATGGCCTACTAAACAACTATGCTATGTGGAATAGCCTATTTGTCCTAGGCTACTAACCTGTACAGCATGTTACTGTACTGAATACTGTAGGCAATTGTAGCACAATGGTAGGTATTTATCTAAACACATGTGAACATAGAAAAGTACAGTGAAACTATGATATTATAGTCTTGTGAGACTACCATTGTATATGCAGTCCATTATTGATTAAAACATTAGGTAACACACAACTGCACTTCTTAATTTTAACCTCTTCAACCAAGAAAAATTATTTAAGTATGACATCTCTTCAGGACACAGACAAAATCAAAGATGTAGCTATAGTTTCCTTTGTAACACCTCTAAAATAATTAAGGTGGTGCCTAGTAAGCCTTTCAGCCAGATAAAACAACTTCTGATTGTTACAAGGGCATTCTCCTACAGCCCAATTAAAAATGATTCAGACAAGATAAATTATTTGAAAGAAATGTAAGCAAAGCATTTGAAAAATGAAACAGGATGATTTCAGTCACAGTACAAAAAAAATGCAGAACGTTTTAAGAGAGCCATATTGGCAAAAGTACTGCCAGTGTGCTCAAAAATGTTATGAGACTGAGAAAGAAAGAGACCCTGGACCTCCAACTTTGTATAGGCTGAGATAGATGCTCAGTATCAGGACCATTTCTTCAAAAGTGACCAGAATGGGTGGAAAAGAAAGGAAATCTCAGAAGGAAAAGCCAAATGTCATTGAGAACAATAAATAGATAATTTTTGAGGAGAACAAGACCCAAATAAAATAATATTCCCCCAAAACAGAGGGGAACCTGGAATATCACCTCAATAAAATTTCAGAATTTCTATGGACCAGAGACTGCTATGTGCTTCTAATTTTTTTTTCCTTTTCATAAGTAATATTTTCCCTGCTTTATCATTGTATGTTGAGTGCTTCAGAGGCACACATCTTTTTCTTGTTGTTACAGTCACATACTTTTTTTTATTCATGGGGGATATGTCCAAGGCCCCCGATGAATGCCTAAAATCATGAATAGAACCAAATCCTATATATATTATGATTTTTCAATTTGATAACAAAGGCAGCTTCTTAGTGACCTATACCCAAGTAGACTGAATAGTGTGAATATGCTAGACAAAGTGATGATTCATGCGTCAGGTGGAGCACAGTGGGATGGTGTGAGATTTCATCACACTACTTAAAACTCATACATTGCTTATTTTTAAAAATTTTCATCTAATATTTTCGGACCACAGTTGACCATCAGAAACTGAAACTACAGAAAGCAAAGCAGCATATGAGGAGGAACTACTGTGAAGGTCTCTGGAACAAAAGAAGGCACATCCAGACCAATAGATAGACTCTGAATTTGAGGCTGCGATTGGATGTGGTTTTTGATAGTCATGTTTCTTAATTTGTTTGTGCTATTATAACAAAATACTATATACTGTGTAGCTTATTAACAACAGAAGTTTATTTCTCACAGTTCTGGAAGCTAGAAGTTTCAAGATCAAAGAGTCAGTGTAGATTTAGTGTCTTGTGAAGGTCCACCTTCTGGTTCACAGATAGCACCTTCTAGATGTGTCTTCACATTGTGGAGGAGGTGGAAGAGCTTCTTTGGGCCTATTTTAGATAGGCACTGATGCCATTCATGAGGGCAGCACTAACCACCTCCCAAAAGGCCCCACTTCCTAACACTGTCACCTTGGAGGTTAAGATTTCAACATGAATTTTGGTGGGAATACAAACATTCAGATCATATCATCATCAGATGGGAAGAGCATATTTTTTATGTGGGAGGGATATGAATAATTATATACTCCATGAGGGCAGACCACCATAGGTTGATTTCATTAATAACTTCACTTCTCCCCATTTCTGTAGGCACACGTTTACCAAGTAACTGTGTAGCTCTTCTAACTAAAAAGGTAGAGACGATTTCCTGATAGTTTGAAGGTGGGTTAACTTTGTGATTTTCTTTGGTTAATAGAATGTGCCAGAGACCCCAGTGTGACTGACCAAAAGAAGTTACCAGCTTAGATCGCTGATTCAGTCATATCAGTTAAATTAATGTTTATTGTTACAAAACAAAAAGGTTTTGTTAACATATGTCCTGGTCTACTTTTTTTTTAATATTTATCATTTTCTAATCTTATACACAATTGTTTATCATTTTATCTCAGGTATGTAAGCTGGGCAAGACATCTAATAAAATCTCCATATTTATATGATTAAGTTCATTTAATTAACTGAATTAAACTAGAGAGAATGTTTGAGTTAGATGGTTCTGTTTTAGATAAATACTTATACAAACACTGAATCATGGATTTGTTGCTCATTACATCTTTACATTGGACAAAGTACCCTGTAGAAAAGGTAGAAGCAGAAATAGGCATTGGGCATTACATCATCAGGATCAAATTAATCAGGATCATCCCATGCAGTGACTATCTCATTGGCATTATACTGGTCTCCTTTTTCAACTATTACTATTTCAGATATCTCAACTTCAAAGACTTCTTAGATCCACTAATGGTCTGAAGCAAAGCCTTCACTGTTGGCCATAATAACCTTGAGTTCCAGCTGACAAATCAGCTCTATCAGTCCCCTCCTTCTAAGATCTCTTTCTATGTTGCAAACTGTAATAACTATAATTATTTAATGAATGAGATATTTTTAGCTTTGACTCTCAAATAATCATTAATTAATTAAATCAATATTAATTCACGTGTTTGGATTGGATTCTTTTCTGCTTGTTTAAATAATTCACATAAAATATCACCATTGTCCATATTTGTTTTGCTTTCCACAGCTTAGTAGACACTTTATATAATATCAAACAGCAGAAAAATAAACCACATAACAGCAGCTGCATTTATTTTCCACACTTCATTAGCATCTTGGGAATAATTCATGCATGTTATTAGAATTTGAACCCAAGTTAATTAACAAAAATATTCCAAAATTATAATGCTCTATCTTGCATCTGTAGCTGATTATAATCTGCAAATAATCACACAGAAAGAAAGGACAAATCACAGTAAATCTAAGTAGACAGATACAAGTAAATTGGAGTATGAAAATGGCATGTCTCTGCTTAAATGTCTTCCACAAATCCCAGAGAGATATGTTTGGACTTAATCTAATGGGTTTGCTACTTCCTCACAGTTTAATGCCTGAATAACTTTAATTACATATAATGCTACTTATGCCAGCTAAGCAAATTAATTAATTAAGCTATTAGAATCAATAGATCTTATGAACTAGAAATTATTTGGCAATGTTAGTTTTATACTTGACCTAGTAAAGGTCTTTTGGTTACCATTTTCAAATATTACTGATGAAGTGAAACCAGAAATTTATACAGTTTAAACATTGAAATGGATGATCCAGAAATAGTCTCTTGTCACCGCACTATGGTAGTTTATTTTTTAATTTAGTTTTCTTATTTCTATTTTTGCTTTGCTTTCACAGTGTTTTTGGCTGAACGGTGTCCTCCAAAAATTTTATATGTTGAAGTCTTAATCTCCAGTACTCCAGAATGTGGCTGTGTTTAGAAATATGGTCTTCAAAGAGGGAAATCAGTTAACATGAGGTCACATGGATCAACCCTAATCAAATTAGATTGGTGTATTTATAAGAAGAGGAGATTAAAATGCAGATGCACACAGAGGGAGAACAATGTAAAAGCACAGGGAGAAGACAACTATCTACAAGCCAAGGAGAGACACTTTAGAAGAAACTAACCTTCCCATCACCTTGACCTTAGACTTCTAGGTTCCAGAATTGTAATAAAATAAATGCTCATTGTTGGAGCCATCCAGTCTGTGGTACTTTGTTATGGCAAACGTAGAAAACTAATACAAACATTTGCCAAACACTTTTTTTTGTGATAGTCCTTAAAAATCTTAACTCAAAATTTTGGTGTTCTGGAAAATAGACTTTGTTTATATTTAGATACCTCAATAGGACAAGATATATAATCCTTTTGTTTTAAGAGAAACTATCTTAAAATACATCACTGAGACAGATTTGAGGCATAAGGCAGAAATTATTGATTTCTTACCAGTAGCCATGCTTTCTGTCTTCTTTGCATAGAATTTCAATTGTTCCCAGAGAAGTAGAATAACTCTTCTGTAGCTAGGAATGAACATGTGATCCAGTTTGGACAAATGAAATCAAAGAGTAAATCTACTGGTGTTTCCTACAGGAAGCATTTTTTTAATACTATAAAAAGAGTAGGCTCATCTGGCAGACATAGTTTGTTCTTTGCTAGTCCCTCTTTCTTCCTGCCTAGAATATAAACAACATCTAAAGGCAGATAAGCCATTTTGAAACCATGAAAAAATAAATTCCATATGAAAATGATAATCTGGTACAAATTTTACAGGATCTTGGACTTTCCCTAAGCAGCTCTACCTAACCTGACCTAATTTCCTCTGGCTTTCTTACGATGTGAGAAATGAGGAGTTTACAAAGCACAGTTTGAATCACCTCAGAGACAGTGTTGGGGGAATAGTTTTGGGAAGTTCGAAAGAGATAGTCAAGAGTAAAATCAGAATATAATCTCGGTAAGAAAGAACCTACTGACTCCACATACTGGGACACTTCCTAGGGAGTGTAAAATTCTTGTATTTATGTGCTCCATGATTTTTTGCCAAGATATTACTTGGAAGTCATTCATTCAATAGCCTAGCATATGGCAGGAATTATAAAGTAATAATTAGGTAAAGGTACAGGAGTGAATAAGACAAGTAAGGCCCTTGCTTTCATAGAATTTACATTTTAATTGAGACAGAAAACTACAATTAAATTCGTAAGCAAACAAGGCAAGTTTGAGTTGTGATCAAAGTGATGAAAATGGCAAATAGGATAATATGAGCACTTGTGGTTGCTGGGGTGATTAAGAATTCCCTCCAAAGAAATGGCACTTGAATTGAACATGGAGTGATATGTGACCATGCAAATAATACTGGAATGGTGCTGCAAAGAGGAGAGACTAGCAAGGCCTTAAGTCGGCAATTAGCTTGATATGTTCAAGAAAGAGAAAAATCACTGTGGCTAGCTATGGCAGGGTGGGTGGAGAAGGGTGTTGGAAGATAGTTCATTCTAAGGTGTACAGGACAGGTTTTAAAAAATAGAAAAGCTACATGATCTTATTTATATTGCTGTTTCTTTTTTTAAATTGCTGGATTTGGAATAATATCCAAAATTATTCAGACTTTCTTCCAGGGTTACCCAAAGCCAATACACAGTCTTGGTGTCTGGGTTCCTTCACCTAACATAATACTTTTGTCATTTATCCATGAACAGCATCTATCGATAGTTCATTT